>NC_088402.1:43222163-43252163 GCF_034236695.1 Oncorhynchus nerka
TCCAGTCCTGCTACACCGGTGTGCTACAGTTCAGCCCCAAGGAGATAGTGAATTACCTGACGGCCGCTAGCTACCTGCAGATGGAGCATGTTGTGGAGAAGTGCCGGGGAGCCCTGGGCAAGTACATGCAGCCAATGAACCCTAGCTCACCAAAGGTTAGTTACTTATTTTGGTTAGTGTTTATTGGTGTTTAGTCGTAGGCACCCTATTGAAGCATTGGTTGGAAATCACAACATAAAATGTGAACATGTATTTCAGTTGTAGAAGGCAAATACGAGTCTACTATGTGATTCAACAAAGGCTGGATTTGCAGTGTTCACTGTCAGATTGTTCTACCTGTGACAACATTCAATCGACTCGTCTTCATTCTTTTTCTCTCCACCGCTCATTTTCAGATCAAGTCAGAAGAGAGTCACTCGATGCCAGTGACAGTCAGTGGCAGCAGTCAATCCCTTATGTCGACCTCTACTGATCATTCCCCCTCACTGCAGCCTCACAGCCCTGTACAGTCTCAGGTTGATGACCATACAGACTCGCACACAATGACAGATATACTTCACGATGACCAACATAACACTCTGGATGAGATCAAGGTAAGTAGATTCCGGAACAAAACTTACCAGTGCATCCATCTCTGGATCTATAAATGGGTGAGAATCATGTACTCTCTACAACAGCAGAGTTGTAACTGTATTGTATCAACATAATAGTATTATGTGTATTTGGTATTTAAAATACAATGCCCAAAAAAAGATACATGGTTTAGTATTTTAATGGTTATTTGTAAAAACCAAATAGTCTACCAAATTGTATTTGAGAGTATTTTCAAATACTATTTTAAAATCCCTGGGTTAAATGCATGGGAGTGTATTTGAGTCAGTGTATTTTAGTATTTCCAAATGCATTAAAATATTTGACTACTTGTCCTTTCAAATACAAATACTTAGAATGTATGTGAAAGTAATTGAGATATTTTAAATAGTATTTGAACCTAGGACATTGATTACTAGCACACTCAAATCGGTCTCAATTTTGTTCCAGGTGAGGGTAACAGAGGATGAGTGCAGGGACGATTCTGACATGATCCGGATGTGCATGGAGGATGAGCAGGAGCTGGAAGAGAGGCGAGAGGTAGAGGAGGGCGGTGAAGAAGCCACAGAGGGCCATCAGGGGGGCCAGTATCCAGATACGGACAGTGTCATAGTGGGAGGGGGCGAGGGGGACGACGTGACCCCAGCCGAAATGGCTATCCGCATCAGCAGCTTCGAGAGGGAAGGGCTCCGCGCCTGGAGGCGGCGACTCACTGACTCACCGAAAGTGGGCCGGGGGAGGGGCTTCAAGAGGAAGCGTGGCTCGTACCATGAGAGGGAGAGGAGACCTCTAGGTATGCAGTACCAGGAGGCGTGGCGTATGCCCACTGGGGCAGAGATGATGCAGAGCTTCGGCCTGGACTTCAGCCAGGAAGCCACGAGGTCAGCGTTCCCCTCGGGGAGCGAGCTCCCACGGCTAGACTACGGAATGGGGGACTCTCAGGGAGAGGAGCTGGTGCCTCGGGATGGGAATGGGCCGGTCCACTACAGCCCGGACGACCCCAGTGGTGATGGAGGGAGGGTAATATGGGAATGTCGGCTGTGCCAACAGGTGGTGACGAGGCGGGGGATGAGTCTGTCGCAGTGGTAGGCTCCACCTCCAGCACAGCGGGGCCGGTGGCTTGTGAGCAATGCGGCTTGACCTTCCCCTCTGCCCACTACCTGGCCGTCCACTCGCGCGCCACCCACTTGCTGTACGTGTGCCCCTGCTGCGGCAAGCACTTCAACCACTCCAGCAACCTCAACCGCCACATGACCGTGCACCGCGGTGCCAAAGTCCACCGCTGCCAGCTCTGTGACAAGACATTCACGCAGAAGTCCACGCTGTGCGATCACATGAACCTGCACAGCGGCGAGCGGCCCCACTGCTGCGCCTACTGCCACTCACGCTTCGCCCACAAGCCGGCACTGCGGCGCCATCTCAAAGAGCAGCACGGGAAGACAACCGCTCAGAACAGCCTGGAGGCACAGGCCGAGATGGAGAGAGTGGCAGGGGAAGGAGAGGGAGACACTCAGGACAGATTTGACTTTTGACAAGGACACTGTCCAAAGTGTACTCTCATTGACTAAGCATTACAGGTTGCGGTTGGAGGTAAAGAGGGGTTATTCAAGCAAGCGTGCCTTTTGCCCAAAGAGTGGTTTTGAGTGTGCCTTCAGATTTGAGGGTTGGAAAAGGGGGAAACTATGTCCTACACGGCCGTGGTTCTGGAGGACTGGAGTTGTGTAAACCTCAGTTTTCAATCTGTCTCATTTGTAACTCACTGGCTGACCAATAAAATATTTTAATTCGTGTATGAGAGGGTGAGCTTCTTATTAAAACACTGGATGTTGGTACATACAGCCTGATTTGTAATGTGTAATTACAGCTACACACTTATTTGTAACAACGTGTACTTACTATTAAGACACTTCATTTAAAGAGGGATCCAAAATACAGTTAGGGTCAGTCATTCCATAGTCATGTTCATCACAAAGGACAAAAAGGAATTTGCAATGCATGCTTACTCATGACATGCAACACTTGTGTACTGTTGTGCATGAAAAGACATGTGACTTTGTGTGCTCAGCAGACATGCTAAGGTAAGTACATCTCTGCACTGTATGTGAGGCCTACAACTATGAGACTGATAACACAATAACTGTCTACACTGTATTACATTGATACAGTGCCAAATCTAATTGGCCCCTTTGATTCAAAGCAAGACAACCAGATGAACGAATGTATTGAAGTGATTTATTGAGCTCCCCAAAACATTGAATCCCCTGGTTACAAGAGCAAGACCAGGCCAATGCCAACCAATCTCTTTTCACGTGGTCATTGCCATTACACATCCTGGCCATGTATAGAACTGTAGCACTTACTCAGAACAACTGACACGTGGTTCCGTATCGGGCTAACAGGCAATCAACAACAAACTCAAAATGCAATATAGAAAAAAAGCATACACACAAAGCTAACACTAAATCATTGATGACTACTCCTTTCAGATCTCCAATGCAGCACGCCCATCCAGCTCATAGGAAATCCTCACTGTACACAACCTGGTTCCTCTTGTCTCGGTAGGAGCCTTTGGCACTGTTCTGCACAGCTGGGAGAGAGAGAATTCATGAATCCAGAGTTGACACTGTCACACTGCTTGTTATTCTGATCTGTGTTTGACTCCGATATTTACCCAGAGTGGCCCAGACAGATTTGCCGGTGGCTGCCTCCAGCATCGGCTGCTTCCTAGCGATGCTGACTTTTATGGGGACATCTCCCACTGTGCTTCCATTCAACTGGGAGAAGAGAGTGTAGATTATAGGTTTTGCACTATAATGAATTAAGTTGGGAGCTAGAGCTATACTTACCTCTGCTACAGCCTGGTCTGCAGACTCCATCTTTTCAAAGGTGATGAATGCACAGCTAGAAAGAGAAAAACAGGGTGGTGTTCATTAGCCATTAAACAACAAAAGACTAGTTTTCAATTGCAAAACATTTCAAAACACAATCGCACACTGCCACATGGACGTAAAATCTCAACATTGTATTTATGTAGCCCTACTTGCGTTGGGAGTCCATGGACAGGTCAATGATGGTGCCATGTTGGGAGAAGGCTAAGCGCAGGCTGTCCTCCACAAGACCAGTTCCATACACATACACCGTGTTCCCCTTCCTCACCCCCCTCCGCTCCGGGTATGAGTCTGATCCTGAGAGAGAAGATAAGGGGGAAGAAAAAAGTAACATTATTTGCTCTTTGAACTTGAATTTTGATTGGAACATCCTTTTAAGAATGCCAGTGATTAAAGACATGAAAGACAGAAGTTCAGTAAAAGAATATTCACGTCTGAATGGTCCGTCTCGCTCACGTGACTCTCTCTCTCCTCCCCTTTCCCGGTCACGCTCTCCATCCCGGCTCCTGTCTCTGTCGCTCCTCTCGCGGTCTCGCAGCTCTCTGTCCCTGCCCCGGTCGCCGCTGCCCCGGTCTCTCTCCCTCTCTCTGTCACGCTCTCTCTCTCTGTCCATCTCTCGGTCTCCTCTGTCTCTCTCTCGCTCTAGGTCTTTGCTGGTGGACAGGCCGCCTCCCTCCTCCTCATCACGAGCTGCTCGGTCGCCTGGAGTGATGAAGCTGTTGGAGAGCCACAGAGGAAATGATTTTAAACCGCCTTATACAGAGAACCAGTGTAGAAAACATGACCTACTCTATTATTCATCAGAGCTTTTAGGCTTACCTCTCGTACAGAGATTTTCTGTGGGCTCTTTTGCCAGCCTGAAGTAGAAATGTCAAATGTAAAGTAGCAGCATCAGTTCTCAATAACATGTTTTTTTAAAGTCACTGGTTCTGTGGCCACAATACAGGCAGACAGCATTGGTAAAATACTGTACAAGCATGCCATTTTGTAGGTAAAGTCCATCAATTCATTGGATGGTTTTAAAATGGGATGTCATGTCATTCTCACTTTACCTCAGAAAGCTCATCATCTGTGGACATGCTCCTTTGGAATGGTTGGAAAGCCACAGGGCCTGGGACTTTCTCTGGATCCTGGTAAACGGAAAGAAAATATAACAAATCATTACTAGACCATCATTTATAAGTTTGAGTTCCATCAGACTAGTGTATGTGTCATATTTAAGAGGCATTTGCGCCTGTCAGCTTTATACATATTATTAATGTATATTCATTATATAAATAATTTATTCTATGATCAATTCCTACATTACACATCCTTAGATATTGCATGTTGTATCTTACCTTGAGCTTGATCTCTAGCGTTCTAGAGCGCTTAAAGCCAGAGTTCTTGTTCTCTGACTTGATGGCACTGATGGCCCCAGACTTGATCAGCATCTTCGCCTGCTCTGTAGCTGTCGCTGTGTCTAGCACAGGCTGGTCTGACAAAGCTAGAGGACAGAGAAAGTAGATGCAACTTAACCAACTTAGACCAAATATCTGCTTAGTAATACAGTTTTAAAGAGTTAACTTCTTAAAGTGAAGACAAAGCCCATACTGCGCTTCAATCCACTCTGATTGGTCTGGCTGGTTGAACTCTGCTGCTTCTTCAAAGCCAGCAGGGCCTTTTTCTATAGGTGTGAGGAGAGAGCGAGAATAAGAGGTGAACAATCAGAGTTTGGTAACATAATGATGATATCTAACTTTCAACATTATGCGTGTGATGATGGCTGACAGGTGAATATTGAATTAATAAAGGCCTACCCCTAACCACATCTGCAAACGTGGATGCAGTGGCACATCTCATTGTCAGCAGCAGGATACAGTTACATGGATAGAGTTCTCTCTAGTCAAGTGGAGTGAGGAGATTCTTTGAGTTTCTCACCTTTTTCTTGAGTTTGGCATATTTCTTCTGCAGAGACTCCTCTTCCTCTGTCAAAGAGCTTGGGAACACCACCATGTTGTACCCAGCTGGAAAGCATTGTGAAAAGAGACCAGAATAGTGGACACATTTGCACATCAAAATGCATGTCAATACACGAGTGTGGTTGAATTCAACTCTATAGCATGAACTCAAAAACGACCATATACACTTTGTTCACGACCACAGCGGTTTCTCTTTCTACATTCTGCATGCATCTGACAACATTTTAAGCGTTACGTTAGATTGTTAGCTAAGGGTAGTTAGGTACTTCTACATTATGTATTACACAGGGCAGTGGAAAGTATTCCATTGCTTATCAACAATACGGCAATGTAGCGTTCAGACTACAGCAATTCATAAAGATACTACATTGACACTACTGTATTTAGAAATGTAATTACGTTGTTACCTCTATAACCTTACTGTAGCTACTTTTAATCACTCGCTCCTTCATGAACACAAAAACAAAGGCGCATGAATATGACGTATAATGTTGGTAGGTGTGCATGAATTTAAAAAAATACTATTCAAATTGCTAAATTGCAGGAATAAGTAAATTATAATAAATGCATGGCATACACTTGACAACAGTTAGTAAAATAATGCATTAATATTGAGATATTTATCGTATTACATTTGGCAATTATACCTACTTCCTGCATACCAAACTTGGCCATTTCCGACTTTCATCTGCGGTGGAGAAATGGAAAGAATAGGTAAAGGACAATTAAACGATAGATAATATTTACATTTTCAGTTAATGCATTAGGCATACGTTTAAGACCATTGCCGTAAGCTTTGTTTTAAAGTAACTTGCTAGCAGTACAGTTTACTGGCGAATATGACAGCTTGGGTTAGCCTAGCTAACGTTAACCACAGTAGCCAGCTCAGCTGTCATTCATGTAGCAGAAATGTAGTCCCTCCCAACATGTGCAACGTGTTATAGGCAGAATCTTATCAGCTAAAGCAGTACATGATGACATTGCAATATGTGCATTAGTATATACAATGGACTCTATTGTATGATAGAGGACAGTCCACAGAAACTAGGCTATTCATCTCAATCCCATTTCTCTCTCTCTCTCTCTATAGATATGCCCGCTGTGGGCCCCACAGACCTCCCTATATCCCTGCTGGAGATGGGTTGCTCTGGCAGGTTTGAGCTCATCACACATCCACATCCCAATGACCAGCCCCTGCCTCCACAAAGTTCGGTCAGTATGAGAGTCAGTGTGTGGTTGGATTCATATCTGAAAACGACCATTTCTACAGATATGAAAAGGACTGCCAAGCAAAATATTCCATCTACCTCTCTATTTGTCTAAATTACGTTTTTACAGTAGGTCTCACCTACCTACCTACCCGTATCCTTCAGATCCGCCATCAAGTTTAGAGGAAAGGGAGAAAACGTCAGTTTGAATTGCAGCCTGTGTTGACATAGATCTACTATCCAATCTCTCCAGCCCATTATATGCCTTATGTATTTCTATAACTATTTTATCTACAGCTCCCTCATGGACTCCCTCCCACTAGTGTGAGCCTGGAGACAGAGGTAGAGAAGGGCTTTCTACGCGACCCTGCCTGGCTTCCCATTCACGATACCGACGCTGCCTTCCATAGATTTCTGAAGTGAGTATGCTTACAGTTCTTATTAGGGTTTTTACATCTTTACTTTTTATTGCTTTGATGGAATGTAAATCTTTCTTTGGAAGCGGTGTTTATAAGGGGAATTCAGTGGTCCAGATGAGGCCGTGGTACCAAATGGTCACAGAATTAACTTGCGGTAACAGACTTGTTTTTCTCTAGGCTGGCTGAGAGAGATGTTCATATAGACTCTCTTCTCCATTGTGCTCTGTCTCCTCTGCACTCTGGCATCTCAGTAGTCAGAGATCCAACAACAGGAATGTTGTTGGACTTCACTGAGGTACATACTAGTGTCAGATCTTACCTAGCTATGCTGTCTTAGTCTCTGTGTCCTAATCATACAGCTATGATAATGATGTGACTCAATGGGAACATTCAAAATTGTAGCACTTCCCTGAGTGGGGATCTACTAATCTTATTGAAAGGTCTACTTTGATTTCCATACACATTTTGCATCCCAGTGTCATTAAATCTCCCTCTCTCTCTATCCAGGTGTTACTGGGGGACACAGGCATCTCTGCTAAGAATTCTATGTCCCTGCAACGTCCACCAAACCCTAATCCCTCTGAGAGCCTACGAGGAAGCAACACCAACTACCCGTTTTTGCCCGGTGGGTCTGACTCATTACCTAAGTATATTATCAGAGCTATATACACAAAAGTATGTGGACACCCCTTCAAATTATTGTCTATTTCAGCAACATTCATGCTGACTGGTGTATAAAATTTAGCACGCAGCCATGCAATCTTCATAGACAAACATTGGCAGTAGACTGGCATTACTGAAGAGCTCAGTGACTTTCAACGTGGCACCGTCACAGGATGACACCTTTCCAACAAGTCACTTTATCAAATTTCTGCCCTGCTAGATCTTCCCCGGTCAACTGTAAGTGCTGTTATTGTGAAATAGAAACTTCTAGGAGCAACAACAGCTCCGCTGTGAAGTGGTAGGCCACACAAACTCACAGAATGAGACCGGTGAAGCGCGTAGCGTGTAAAAATCGTCTATCCTCGGTTGCAACATTCACTACTGAGTTCCAAACTGCCTCTGGAAGCAACGTCAGCACAATAACTGTTCGTCGGGGGTTGCATGAAATGGGTTTCCATGGCCGAGCTGCCGCACACAAGCCTAAGGTCACCATGCGCAATGCCAAGCATTGACTGGAGTGGTGTAAAGCTTGCCGGCATTGGACTCTGGAGCAGTGGAAACTCGTTCTCTGGATTGATGAATCACCATCTGACATTCTGACGGACAAATATGTGTTTGGCGGATGCCAGGAGAACGCTACCTGCTCGAATGCATAGTGCCAACTGTAAAGTTTGGTGGATGAGGAATAATGGTCTCGGGCTGTTTTTCATGGTTTGTACTAGGCCCCTTAGTTCCAGTGAAGGGAAATCTTAACGCTACAGCATGCAAAGACATTCTAGACGATTCTGTGCTTCCAACTTTGTGGCAACATAACAATGCCCTTTGCACAAAGCAAGGTCCATACAGAAATGGTTTGTTGAGATCGGAGGGGCGGCAGGGTGGCCTAGTGGTTAGAGCGTTGGGCTAGTAACTGGAAGGTTGCTTGTTCAAATCCCCGAGCTGACAAGGTACAAATCTGTCATTCTGCCCCTGAACAGGCAGTTAACCCACTGTTCCTAGGCCGTCATTGAAAATAAGAATTTGTTCTTAACTGACTTGCCTAGTTAAATAAAGGTAAAACCAAAAAATGAATTGGTGTGGAAGAACTTGACTGGCTTGCACAGAGCCCTGACCTCAACCCCATCAAACATCTTTGGGATGAATTGGAACGCTGACTGTGAGCCAGGCCTAATCGCCCAACATCAGTGCCCAACCTCACTAATTCTCTTGTGGATGAATGGAAGAGAATCCCTGCAGTAATGTTCCAACATCTAGTGGGAAGCCTTCCCAGAATGATTAATCCCCTTTGATTTTGGAATGATATGTTTGACGTGCAGGCGTCCACATACTTTTGGTCATGTAGGCCGTCATTGAAAATAAGAACTTGTTCTTAACTGACTTGCCTAGTTAAATAAAGGTCAAATCAAAAAATGAATTGGTGTGGAAGAACTTGACTGGCTTGCACAGAGCCCTGACCTCAACCCCATCGAACATCTTTGGGATGAATTGGAACGCTGACTGTGAGCCAGGCCTAATCGCCCAACATCAGTGCCCAACCTCACGAATTCTCTTGTGGATGAATGGAAGAGAATCCCTGCAGTAATGTTCCAACATCTAGTGGGAAGCCTTCCCAGAATCATTAATCCCCTTTGATTTTGGAATGAGATGTTTGACGTGCAGGTGTCCACATACTTTTGGTCATGTAGTTAACCCACTGGTCCTAGGCCGTCATTGAAAATAAGAACTTGTTCTTAACTGACTTGCCTAGTTAAATAAAGGTCAAATCAAAAAATGAATTGGTGCGGAAGAACTTGACTGGCTTGCACAGAGCCCTGACCTCAACCCCATCGAACATCTTTGGGATGAATTGGAACGCTGACTGTGAGCCAGGCCTAATCGCCCAACATCAGTGCCCGACCTCACTAATTCTCTTGTGGATGAATGGAAGAGAATCCCTGCAGTAATGTTCCAACATCTAGTGGGAAGCCTTCCCAGAATCATTAATCCCCTTTGATTTTGGAATGAGATGTTTGACGTGCAGGTGTCCACATACTTTTGGTCATGTAGTGTATATGGCTCTGAGATGTATAATACATGTTTGTTGTAAATTATGTCTTCCCTTAAGTCAAATATAGAATATAAATATGATCTCTTTATGTTGTCACATAGGTGGTATGGAGGAGCTGACACTGGAACAAATCAAGAAGAAATCCGAGCTGGAGGAGGACATAGACTTTGAGAAAGGTGATTTTACATTTCTTTATGGGGTTGAAATGGTGAAGGGGCAATTGTCACACTGCCTGTGCACAGTGAGGGAGGGGGGTGATTGCTTTTGAATGAAAATGCAGACAGACGTAATCTTTGAAAGTAAAAAAAAACAGTCTGTGTGCTGTTCCCTCGGAACCAAATGGTTCTCTTCAAAAATCAGAATACAGATTTAAGATCTTTTTGTTATTGAGCATATGTGTTTCTTGCTTGGTTTATTTCATGTGTATGTAAGTAATATACAGTATGTATTTCCCTTTACCTTAGAGTTACTCACAGTGCCCCCTGGACTGAAAGTTGGGATGGACTTCAGTGACAAAGGTTTGAATGGCCATTTGTTCCTAAAGGTTATCCTCTTGGCTTGAACTTGGCTTGAATAAATATATAATATGTTTTCTTTCTTTAAAAAAAATTCTCTATGAAGATGCCAAAACCACAAAGGGAGAAATCAATCTCCTGTCCCTCCTGTCCACCTTTGATGACATCATAGACTCCCAGCCTGAGGCAGAGGAGAAGGAGAAGGGCCACGGAAGTGGAAATGCACCCAAACTGCCCAGAGCCAACAGCCTGGAAGACCTGGGGATCAAGGTATTGAATAAATAGTTTTTGTTGTTGTTGTTTTTTGACAAATACAATCTACATCTCAAATGTAGTTTTCCCTCTAACTTAGCTTCTGGGGTTTATCATGTTCATATACTGAAAGGTGGTTGTTTATTTCCATCTGTAGGACTCTCCCTCTACACCTGGGACCACCTCTACAGAGAAGAAAGATGGAGGAACGACCAAACCAGCAGGGGACCAGGAGGAGAAGAAGAGATGGGCAATCCCAATAAACATCACCTCCCCCTGCGGTGACTTCTACAAACGTATCCCTAACCCTGCCTTCAAGGTACTGTGCTGTAATGGCAAAATATGATGTTGGTTTGATAAATGAAGTTGAATATGTCGGTGATGAATGTGTTGATTAGTCCCGTGTAGTTTTGTTTTATATTTTTATGACATTAGTCTAATCTCTTATTGGCACAGAACCTTGTTCATTCCACAATACTAATGTGATCCCCACCTCTCCCAGTATCCCTTTGAGTTGGACGTGTTCCAGAAGCAGGCAGTATTGAGGCTGGAGGCCCATGAGTCTGTGTTCGTGGCAGCTCACACATCAGCAGGCAAAACCGTGGTGGCAGAATACGCCATAGCACTCTCACAGAAGCACATGACCAGGTGTGTGTATTTACACATTTGTCATGTTCTATAAAATCTTTAATCCAACAGGGTAAAAATATGGGATTTATTAGTCATTCCTGATATTTTGACCTGAATCATTGAAATGGACGAAAAGGAAATTGAGTTGTTCCTGGTTTTCCATGACAGGACCATCTACACCTCCCCCATCAAGGCGCTGTCCAATCAGAAGTTCCGGGACTTCAAGACCACCTTTGGGGACGTGGGGCTGCTGACCGGGGACGTCCAGCTGAGTCCTGAAGCCTCCTGTCTCATCATGACTACTGAGATATTGAGGTGACGTAACATATACAGTACATCATATACATCACTTAGAAAACATGTCACATTATTATATAACTGTACACATTATATCACACTGTCACATTATACCTCCACGCCTCTAGACCAAGCTCCGCTCTATGGGGGATTGCAACATATACAGTACATCATATACACCAAACATTACACATTATAATATAAAATGACACATATCACACATTAACCCCATGGAACACTGTTTTTATACTGTCTAATTGAACGCATACCATGGTTATATTTTTACATACCCCTATCCATATAGACCTATACATCAGCTTACTAACTATGTAACACTGAGGGATGCTTTTCCATGTACTGTTTGACTGACACTTTCTCCCTCCCTCCCTCCCTCCCTCCCTCTCTCTCTTGTAGGTCCATGCTCTATAACGGTTCGGAGGTCATCAGAGATTTAGAGTGGGTGATCTTTGACGAGGTTCACTACATCAATGATGCTGAGGTAACGGCGAAGCCTCACTCTCAAAACCTTCCTCTCGCACTGTTTTAGTCAATCACACGTGTCACTAAATCTCATTCTCTTCCGTTTTCTTTCCCTCCCTATTAGAGAGGAGTGGTGTGGGAGGAGGTTCTGATCATGTTACCTGACCACGTCAGCATTATTCTTCTGAGTGCCACTGTCCCCAACGCTGTGGAGTTCAGTGAGTGGATCGGGTACGTTGTCAACTATTGTCCACTGTTCTCCTGATCACACCACCTTAACACCTGTCATCACCAAACCCAAAGCATGTACACTATATATACAAAAGTCTGTGGACACCCCTTCAAATGACTTGATTTGGCTATTTCAGCCACAACCGTTGCTGACAGGTGTATAAAATCAAGCACACAGCCATGCAATCTCCAGACAAACATTTGCAGTAGAAGAGCTCAGTGGCTTTCAATGTGACACCTTTCCAACAAGTCAGTTTGTCAAATTTCTGCCCTGCTAGAGATGCCCCAGTCAACTGAAGTGCTGTTATTGTGAAGTGGAAACGACTAAGAGCAACAACGGCTCAGCCGCGAAGTGGTAGGCCATACAAATCAAAATCAAATCCAATTTTCTTGGTCAAATACACATGTTTAGCAGATGTTATTGCGGGTGTAGTGAAATGCTTGTATTTCTAGCTGCAAGAGTGCTGTAATATCTAACAAGTAATATATAACAATTTCACAACAATACACACAAATCTAAAGTAAAGGAATGGAATTGAGAATATATCAATATTTGGATGAGCAATGCATAGACTAAAATACTGTAGAATAGAATATAATACAGTATACACTACCGTTCAAAAGTTTGGGGTCACTTAGAAATGTCCTTGTTTTGAAAGAAAAGCACATTTCTGTCCATTTAAAATAACATCAAATTGATCAGAAATACAGTGTAGACATTGTTCATTTTGTGAATGACTATTGTAGCTGGAAATGGCTGATTTTTAATGGAATATCTACATAGTCGTACAGAGGTCCATTATCAGCAACCGGTCACTGTTATTTTAATGGACAAAAAATATGCTTTCTTTCAAAAACAAGGACATTTCTAAGTGACCCCAAACTTTTGAATGGTAGGTTATACATAGAGATGAGTAATGCAAAATATGTAAACATTATTAAAGTGACTAGTGTTCCATTATTAAAGTGGCCAGTGATTTCAAGTCTATGTATATAGGGCAGCAGTCTCTAAGGTCCTAGTGATGGCTATTTAAGTCTGATGGCCTTGAGATAGAAGCTGGTTTTTAGTCTCGGTCCCAGCTTTGATGCACCTGTACTGACCTCGCCTTCTGGATGGTAGCGGGGTGAACATGCAGTGGCTTGGGTGGTTGTTGTCCTTGATTATCTTTTTTTTGCCTTTGTGACATCAGGTGCTGTAGGTGTCCTGGAAGGCAGGTAGTTTGCCCCCAGTGATGGGTTGGGCAGACCGCACCACCCTGTGAGGAGCCCTGTGATTGCGGGCGGTGCAGTTGCAGGCGGTGATACAGCCCGACAGGATACTCTCAATTGTGCATCTGTAGAAGTCTGAGGGTTTTAGGTGCCAAGCCAAATTTCTTCAGCCTTCTGTTGCGCCTTCTTCACCACAATGTCTGTGTGGGTGAACCATTTCAGTTTGTCAGTGATATGTATGCTGAGGAACTTGCTTTCCACCTTCTCCACTGCGGCCCTGTCGATGTGGATAGGGGGGTGCTCCCTGTGCTGTTTCCTGAAGTCCAGGATCAGCTCCTTTGTTTTGTTGACGTTGAGTGAGAGGTTATTTTCCTGGCACCACACACCCAGAGCCTACAGGGAGGAGGTGAGGGCTATCTCGTCATTGTTGGTGAACAGACCTACTACTCTTGTGTCGTCTGCAATCTTGATGATTGAGTTGGAGGCGTGCGTGGCCACGCAGTCAAAGGTGAACAGGGAGTACAGGAGGAGAACAGAACAGGACCGTCGAGAGCTGAAGTGCATAGCGCGTAAAAATCGTCTGTCCTCGGTTGCAACACTCACTACCGAGTTCCAAATTGCCTCTGGAAGCAACGTCAGCACAAGAACTGTTCGTCGGGAGCTTCATGAAATGGGTTTCCATGGCCGAGAAGCCACACACAAGCCTAAGATCATCATGCGCAATTCCAAGCGTCGGCTGGAGTGGTGTAAAGCTCACCACCATTGGACACTGAAGCAGTGGAAATGCGTTCTCTGGATTGATGAATCATGCTTCACATTCTGGCAGTCCAACACATGAATCTGTGTTTGGCGGATGCCGGGAGAACGCTACCTGCCCCAATGCGTAGTGTCAACTGTAAAGTTTGGTGAGGAGGAATAATGGTCTGGGATTGTTTTTCATGGTTCAGGCTAAGCCCCTTAGTTCCAGTGAATGGAAATCTTAACGCTACAGAATACAATGACATTCTTGACAGTTCTGTGCTTCCAACTTTGTGGCAACAGTTTGGAGAAGGCCCTTCCCTGTTTCAGCATGACAATGCCCCCGTGCACAAAGCGAGGTCCATACAGAATTGTTTTGTTGAGATCGGAGTGGAAGAAGTTGAGAAGAAGTTGACTAGCCTGCACAGAGCCCTGACCTGAACCTCGTCAAACACCTTAGGGATGAATTGGAACGCCGAGCCAGGCCTAATCACCCACAACATCAGTGCCCGACCTCACTAATGCTCTTGTGGCTGAATGTTCCAACATTTAGTGGAAAGCCTTTCCAGAAGAGTGGAGGATGTTATAGCAGCTAAGGGGGGACCAATTCCATATTATTGCCCATGATTTTGGAATGAGATGTTCGACGAACAGGTGTCCACTTTTGGTCATGTAGTGTATGTTGGGAAAGACACTGTTAAACCATGCATGTTTTCGTGAGTACATGACCTACTGAGTCAAACTAGGGCCCAGAGTTTTTCCTATCTCTAGGACCCAGAGTATTTGTTGGTCAAGTCATGTGGTTAGAAAAAACTCCTGACCCTAGTTAAAGTACAGTGATAGCAGTTGCTATGGTCACAGTATAGAGCATGTATAGTGTGTGTTGTGGTTGGCCTGTAGTCTATGAATGGAATAATGTCTTTGAGTTGTGTACAGATGCTTTAGTTTCTCCACTCCCTTCCTATCTCCTCTCCAGACGCATTAAAAAGAAGCACATCTATGTGATCAGCACAGCGAAGAGACCTGTGCCTCTGGAGCACTACCTGTACACAGGCAACAGCACCAAGACCCAGAAGGAGATGTTCCTACTGCTGGACCCTACGGGCAACTTCCAAACCAAAGGGTAAGTACGCACACACACACACACACACACCTGGCCTCATAACAGCTTGTATGGTAATCCGACAATTATCCATACCGACAATTTATCCAGGTCATTTGACTGATATCGATAATAAAGATTAGTAACCTTTACTAGAGGAATGTGACGTTTGAAATGAAATGTCTGCTACTATTGCTAACAGGACAATTGATAGCCACTGCATTCAAAATAGTAGCAGTAGTAGTTTTAAAGGTAATATAAAAAGGTGCACGTTAATGTTGTGAACTTATCGTTCAATTTATCATTATCGTGATAATCAGTCAATATATAGTGATATGACTTTTTGTCCGTATCGCCCAGCTCTAGTTGTCATGGAGAGTAATGTATTGATCACTTTTTAATGTTGGTGGTTTCTTTGTTTTTAAGGTACTACGCTGCTATAGATGCCAAAAAGGAACGCACCAGTAAACACACACAGTCTTTTGGGACGAAAAATCCATCTCAGAACACTACAGCTAGTCAGGTACAGAATATCACCCCTAGTCTCTCTGGGCTCTATCTTAACAAACCTAACACAATGGTAAATCTAAGCGTTGGCAGTAGCGCTAGAGGTTCGGAGGGGGGTGTCAGAAATATTGTTGCTATTTTCACAACCGTAATTGTGGGCGCAGTTCCTTGCGGCGGCGGCGCGAAACAGCTGGGTTTTGATGAGTAAACAAGTTGTAGGTGTGTCGAGGCTTGCCCCCTCACTGGTCAATCAGAACCTGCTTCATGGCTAAATATGTGGTTGCTTCACGTTGTATATTTACGGTCTTTCATGTATTGTGTTGTCATCAACTCCAATTCGAAATGTTAGTCCGTTATAGCCTAGTATGTTAAATAGCCTGGCCCATATTTTCACAATATTTTGAGCATGTTTGCAGTCCAATCAAATTCAAATAAAAACGAAACAACAACTTCTTTCAAATAGGCTATGTCTAAATACAGTTGCAGGCACCGTAATTGCTCCCCGTGGACGTATAATACAGACAAGGCAACATAGACTATGGATGGTTTTACGGACCTCCAAACTGTTCACAGGAGCTGGATAAAGATCCAATATAAAGAGAAAGGGGTCCACTCTCCCTAATACTGCTTCCAAGTATAATGTTTTATAAACATATTACAACCATCTTACAGATCGCATTCACACTTCTCTAGAAGTTGCATTTTATGTGGGCTCCTGAGTGGCGCAGCAGTCTAAGGCACTGCATCTCAGTGCTAGAGGCGTCACTACATACCCTGGTTTAATCCCGGGCTGTATCACAACCGGCCGTGATCGGGAGTCCAATAGGGCTTGGGTTTTGAACATATGAAACGGAAAACAAGCAATTGTTACAGGAAAATAACTTCTAAATACAATGTTCACCGGTATTCACAGAGGTTCTCGTCTCTCTTTTCATCATGGACATGGACACATGTAGCCTACATCAAGGAGGGGGGTTTTACACACGTCTAAAATGGAGCTGCATGGCTCAAATAATGTAGGCCTGCCTACAATACATACAGTTCATTCAGAAAGTATTCAGAACACTTGACATTGTCCACATTTTGTTACGTTACAGCCTTATTCTAAAAAAATATATATATTTTTTCCATTGTCAATTTACACACAATACATACCCCATGATGACTAAGCAGAACATTCCAGGGTTTTTCTTTATTTTGACTGTTTTCTACATTGTAAAATAATAGTGAAGACATTATGCACTTCTCTGCTTTGAGCCTGCTTCTTCCATCTTTGAATTCAAATTCAATTAAAATCTCCTTCATTGCATACTGGCCCTTTCGTTTTAGGCTACCTTTCTTTTAAGTTCGCATAAATCATAAAATGTGTCATAAATACTTTGACTTATGCAATGTAGAGATAAGAAGGGAAAAATGTAGAGATAAGAAGGGAAAGATGTTGAGACATACAGTACAGTTCCCACATATGCTGAGCACTTGCTGGCTGCTTTTCCTTCACTCTGCTGTCCAACTCATCCCAAACCATCTCAATTGGGTTGAGGTCGGGTGATTGTGGAGGCCAGGTCATCTGATGCAGCACTCCTTCATTCACATATTGGTCAAATAGCCCTTACACAGCCTGGAGGTGTGTTGGGTCATTGTCCTGTTGAAAAACAAATGATAGTCCTGCTAAGCGCAATCCAGATGGGATGGTGTATCACTGCAGAATGCTGTGGTAGCCATGCTGGTTAAGTGTGCATTGAATTATAAATAAATCACAGACTGTGTCACCAGCAAAGCAACCCCACATCTCCGCCTCCATGGTTCACGGTGGGAACCACACATACAGAGATCATCCGTTCACCTACTCTGCCTCTCACAAAGACACGGCGGTTGGAAACAAAAATCTCAAATTTGGGCTCATCAGACCAAAGGACAGATTTCCACCGTTCTAATGTCCATTGCTCGTGTTTCTTGGCCCAAGCAAGTCACTTCTCCTTCTTGGTAGCCTTTAGTAGTGGTTTCTTTGCAGCAATTCGACCATGAAGACCTGATTCACTCAGTCCCTCTAAACAGTTGATGTTGAGATGCGTCTGTTACTGAAACACTGTGAAGCATTTATTTGGGCTACAATCTGAGGTGCAGGTAACTCTAATTAACTTATCCTCTGCAGCAGAGGTAACTCTGGGTGTGTGTAGATTGATGAAGAAAAAAAACTATTTAATTCATTTTAGAATAAGGCTGTAATGTAACAAAATCTGAATACTTTCTGAATGCACTCTAAATTGAAAGGGAAAGTCAGCTCACAGTTTTGCTCCCCTGAAACTTGATGTTTTAATAAAGCTTTGGTGATTAAGATTCATTTCCAGGCAGCCTCACGAGCCAAACCCTTTATCAACAGTCTTGACTATTTGGCGATTGCAATGGGCAGGACCCCTAAAACAATTGCCTTCATTGAGAGCAGTTGAGGCTATATCAAATAAAATGAAATTGGAAAAAAAAAAAAACTGTTTTCAAAATGTTTCTAGATACGTGGAATACAGGCACCAAAAGGGCATTACTCTTGTTCCATGTGCAAATGGGCAGTGTGCTTCACAGCTGGATAGGCTGCCTCTGCTGTCAAAATTCATGCCATAACCAACCGCGTTACCGCTTAAACCAGCTTTTGGTGGTTCTTAAACATCCCTACCAGCACTGCCTGCAATTAGCACTTTGGCACTCAAATATTTCCACCCCTCCCATCTGAGCAAAAGCGAGCTGATAAAAGACAGGTAAATTACCCATCCTTGTGCAAGTTTGAAAATTAACAGGTCGAAATCGTCAATGAACATATGTTTGACACTAGCACCGCCTTAATGCCAGCCGAACATAGAGACCTCTCTCTCTGTCTCCTTTAACCTCTCTGTCACTCATCCCCATCGTAGGACTTCTGCCAGTCTTTGGACTTCTTCTCTACTTTGCCTTTTCTCCATGAGCCATCTTCTCCCTGTATCATTTCTTTACTCTTTCCCTCTCGCTCCATTTTCTCACCCCTCTCCATCTCTCTCCACCAGGACCGGGCAGTGTGGCTTTCCCTCCTCCACTTCCTGTCCCAGCGCCAGCAGACCCCCGTGGTGGCGTTCACCTTCTCCAGAACGCGCTGCGACGACAACGCCCGCTCTCTAGCCTCCATGGACCTCACCAGCTCAGTGGAGAAGAGTGAGATCCACTCCTTTTTCCAGAAGAGCCTGAGACGCCTCAGGGGAGGGGACCGCCAGCTGCCCCAGGTAGGGTGCAATCTGGCTGGGGCCTGTTGTCTGGGAGAACTAAGATCTGCCTATCATGTTCTATTTTTCCTTGGAAAATGTTTCATGCAACCATCAGCAATGCAGTGAAATCGGCTCACAGGACTGCAGAATGATTAATTCCATTTTATAGCCAATTGTAGCACGTAGATTTAACTTTTGGACATATAACCTAGGAATTGTTGTTACCAACTCCTCCTATGTTGTAGATCCTGTTGATAAGGGACCTACTGAAGAGGGGTATCGGTGTGCATCACAGTGGCATCCTGCCAATCATGAAGGAGGTCATTGAGATGCTGTTCTCGCGGGGGCTAGTAAAGGTGAATCTTATTGGTCCGTTTTTGAATCAGTGTGACGATTTGTCAATATCTTGAAGTGACATGTCTGATTACTAGTCCCAACTTACATCCTCTACCTATGTCATCAACTCAAAATGTATTTAAAGTGCATTTAACAAAGTCTTAACACACTTTACAATAAATGTGTCTCCCTCAGGTTCTGTTTGCCACTGAGACGTTTGCTATGGGAGTGAACATGCCTGCGAGGACAGTGGTGTTTGACAGCATACGGAAACACGATGGCACCGGCTTCAGAAACCTTCTGCCTGGTACGCTCTCTTCCCTCCTCACACGTTTATATACACAACATTAAGGGTGTAATGGTACACGTATTAGTACCAAACCATTCGATACGGGGACCTCTATTCGGTCTACACTGTAAACCCGGAATAAAAATATAATACAAATAAACCCACTAGGCCTATAGGCTATGCCTACGCTGATTTCTAAGTCTCTTGAGTTTTTAAAATTTATTTCACCTTTATTTAACCAGGTAGGTGGTAACTAAAGCAACTTCAGCCTATGTGCAAGTTGTAATCAAAAATCCAAATCTTAATTTGCCGCATTTCAAAAGGTCCTTTCGCGAGGGGCAGCCGGGATCTAGTTCTTTAAAATGGCGAGTGGTGGGGTCGATTAACCAGGAGGATTCTTCTCCATCGTTAAAATGTTTGCGAACATTTTGGTTTCCCAGTAGATTACAGTGGCGATGGACAGAGAGAGTATGTCTCCACTGCTCAACGAGAATAACCTGTGCAGCTGCCAACATCTCAAACATGTTGACACATTTACGCCAACATCACCCCAGTATTCCTACCACCGGAATAGGTGAGAAACACAAATAGAACAGCACAACTTTGTCTCCCCTCTGCATTCAAGCAGCCCTTCGCGGCTGAAATTAAAAGAGCGATAGGTAACATTATGTTTATAGCCACGGATATGTGCCCATTGTCGGTGTTTGAGAAGAATAGGGAGGTTCAGCACCTTGTGAAAGTGCTCGAGGCACGTTACGAACTTCTCACACCCATTTCAGCAAACCGGTAGTACCACCTCTAAATAAGCAAGCTAAAGTTGTCAATGAAGTTGCCAATACACCCTGTGTTGCGCTTACTACAGATGGATGGACATCCAGGTCTACAGAGAGCTACTTAACAGTAACAGCGCATCCCATTTCTGCGAAACGGGGAATGAGAATTACCGTGCTATAGACACGCCCCCTTTACAAGTCACACAAGTGCGCATATTTTTCTCTTTGTTAGAAAACATTATAGCATAGGCCAATGCAATGTTTTACATATTGATTTCACACAGATATTGCACTTTATTTTAGCGTTGTTGTTGAGTAATCTTGTGTTTTTCATTTAAGAAAATATAAAGTGTTGGTATTCAATAATCAACTTCATTTTCCTGCTGTACCGACACCGAACCATGACTGCAATACGGTGAACCGTTACAACCCTACATAACATCCTTTTCATTCTCTCTCTCGCTCTCTCTGGCAGTCTGACTTTTTCTGTCTGTGTCTGTTTCTCTGCCTGCCTCTGTCGGTCTGATAGAAAAGCGGAGCATGATGTTTACAGGCAGTATTTTAAATCTGATGTCACTTCAATCTCTCTCTCGCTTTCTCTCTGATATTTGAGTGGAAAGGAGAAAATAGAATGGATGTTTTTCTACATGTTTAAGAGCTCTTAGTTACGTATGACTAACCTCTTTGCCTCTGTCGCTCTCTCTCTCTTTCTGTCGTTCTCTCGCTCTGTCTCTCTCTCTTTCTTCTCGCTCTCTCTCTCTCTCTTTCTCTCTCAGGTGAGTATATCCAGATGGCTGGTAGAGCGGGTAGGAGAGGTCTGGACGCCACAGGCACTGTCATCATCCTCTGCAAGTCAGGGGTACATGACATGGGGGACCTAAATTTCATGATGCTGGTAAGGCTGCCATCAGAATGTACTGTCTTCTTCCATTCAATACCACTACATCGGTGGACCACTGGTGGTCTGTGGTACATTTTCTTTTTTTCATGTATTTTTGTGATGAATTTTTTGGTTGACAGGACAAACCAAAACAAACAGACATTAAACACATACACATGTAACCCCCCCTATCCCCCTCTCCTTCCCACCTGCAGGACCTGGTTACTTGAGTGCATATATCAAAGTACTGATTTTAAACTGTTGAGTGTTGTAGTCCACATGCTAATATTTTCCAATTTTGCACCATGCGGTCGAGAGATTGACAGTTTAAGTTGTGCGATGTCCATGAATGAGGAAATCCGTTGCTGATGTGGCAGAATGTGTGGGGCTTGCCATCGTAATGCAACCATTCTCTTGGCTGCTGTTAAGCCGGCAAGCCAAATCTTTCTTTGCCTGTATGTTAGGTTCAGTGAAGTCATCATTCAGCAGTAGCACATTGGGAAGACTGGGGATGGATTTAGACAAAATGCTTGATAATGATGAAGCCACAGATTTGCCGAAAGGAAAGAACCTCTGGGAACTCCCAGACCATATGAGTGAAGGTGCCAGGACTCGTACCATGGGGGAAGAGCATACAGACGGGGGTTGAATTTATGTTCATCTGAAAAAGAGTCTCTTAACTCGTATGCCAAATGGTAGTGGGTAATTTGGTGATTTGTGTTTCTTGATGAGAATGTTAATGTTGTACCTGACTGTACTCTGTCGTGGAAATGTCCTCTATTTACCAAATCATGAGAGCAAACCACACACAAGTCAGAGTTAGTTATCACAAAGTCCATCTTTAATTATATGAGTTCTATCACAACCCTGTGACTCTCAGATCAATTCAGTGTCTATCAATGAATTCTCTGAGAGTCCCTTACACATTTCAACTGAGATCCTTTATATCAAAGACACACACAGCCAGACAGCATAGGCATAATTTATCGTTCAGCTTTGTCTCCTAAACTATGTTCTTTTCTCAAACTCAGAACCATAAACAAATCCTCCATATCAACAAGCATATATCAAATCCATCCTATCTTGACAAGATCACAGAGACACACTGACTGGCACACAGACATTGTGGAGCCAAGAGACACACGCTTGACCTCTCCCCTTTCTCCGGCCCAAGCAACTTAGTCTTGACATAGAACAGATACTGCAACCCCGCCACAGTATTATACAAAAATAACATTCTGATGAGAAGTAACTTACAAACATATGATGAATATAAAACATCTTACCTATGTTACCAACTAATGCTGATTATTCCCCAACAACTCCAGTCTTAGTTCTGTTTTGAATTGATTGGTGATATGTTGCTTTGAGCAGGAATATATAGCATTTAGTGAACACTATGCCCTAACTTACCCTTGCTGTTAATATAAGATACTTGATCTGAACCCCAGGGTACTCTTTAAGCACACAGAGCAGAAGGAAGCTGCACATAAAAGATACAATTTAAGAACCAGGCAGATCGTATTTCTTTTTCAGGTCTATTTTTATTTAATTTTTTCTGCCAAAAAGGAAAGGTAAGGGGATGCCTAGTCAGTTGTGCAACTGAATGCATTCAACTGAAATCGCTCTTCCGTATTTAACCCAACCCCTCTGAATAAGAGAGGCTGCCGTAATCGAAGTCCACGTCATCGGTGCCCTGGGAGCAGTTGTTGCTGAGGTTTAACTGCCTTGTTCAAGGGCTGAACAGCCGATTTTTCCACCTTGCTGGCTTGGGGATTCGTGACTGTTCGATTACTGGCCCAATACCCTTCTTAAACGCTAGGCTACCTGCCACAGTTGGGAGTATTAATGATTTTTTTTACTTTTCGCAATACAAATTGTTTAATAAACATCCATCTGTAATAATAGGCCTTTAATCTCTTCCATTCACATATCAAATTGATTTTAAATTTTGACCGCAAAAATATTTTATCTAAAAAATCTGCAACATTTGACAGTGGTCCCCCGGAAAGAAACATTTTGGGAATCGCTGCACTGCTTCAATCACTTCATTTATACAAGGGTATTACTTGGCTTACATTTCCCAAGGGTGAGGGGATAGCTCATATAATTAAAAAGGGATTGCTATTCTACTAAGGATAATAAAAATCCCATATTTCGTATTTAAATCCAAAATCCCTCAACAGTTTCCATCTAGCTCGCCCTGTAAGTGCTCCTCCATTGTACAGAACATAGGTTACACACCAATTGGCATCCTGTGCCCTATGTAGCGCACTACTTTTGACTGGAGCCCATAGGGAACTGGTCAAAAGTAGTGCCCTATGTAGGTTTTGGGAATAGGTTACCATTTGGGAAACAGCCATTCCCTGCTCCTCTAGGTTTGCTGCACGCTAGCTTGTACAGTATAAACAAGTGCCTCATTAAACTGTCAAGGGGCTTATTTTAAACCAACCTCTTTAATGTGGGACTTTGGAGTGGACTATTTCCTTCCTGAATTGATCCTCCTGTTGCTAGATCAAGGAAATGAAAATCCTCTAAACTGATTATATCTCCCTTATCACCCTCTCGCTGCCAACTGCCATCGTGGATCAATTGTTGGATCAATCTTCGGATCAATTGTTTTAGCCTTATGCTAACAGTCATTTGCTCGATAGCAGCGGTAACTAATCGCTAACTGTTACTGTACAACTATGGCCCAGAGTTTTTCCTGATCAGATCATCTGGAAAGAATGTAGGGGTCCCTATAACAGTTGTTTGCTTTGCTAAATGCTAACTGTAACTGTATGATTTTAGAAATGCTCAACTTCATCCTCCATACCTCCACCCTGTGTGATCTAGCACTAACCTTTCTCAATCAATATTGAAAGGTTCCTGCTCCATTACCTCCATTTCGTCTTCTTTCTAGTGTATACAACATAGTAGTGACATGAATTTGAATGACACTTCTTCTCTGCCGTCAAGGGGAAGCCCACAGTGCTGCAGTCCCAGTTCAGGCTGACCTACACCATGATCCTCAACCTGCTGCGTGTGGAGGCCCTCCGAGTCACCGACATGATGAGGAGGAGCTTCTCTGAGAGCCACAGAGACACACAGGTAATGTGCTACATTACCCACAAGCACTTGGGACAAAATTCTAGAGATAATGGATGACAGTTGAGGACTACCAGTTTAAAAAAAAAAGTGACTACATTTATAAAAAAAATATTTAAAAAATGGAGATCAGCTTCAATATTGCAGATGGATTGTGGCTTCCATCAATGTAATTGTCTGCATCAATAAATATATATAGAATATATCGTTCGAGCTCCTTTATCAAAGGTCCATTCAGCTTTTGATGGCAGGAGTCAGAATAGGAATATTATCTGTAATCTATTTTATTATTTATGCTTATTGATGCTCCACATTAATTTACATTCCTTTATATTTTCCTACATAAAGTCTCTCTCCAACCTGTGTTTGTATGTATTTGTGTGTGTGTATATCAGAGGGGTTGGGCAAAAGCAGAAGACAAATTCCCAGCACATATGAACTAATAATAAAAGTACATCTTATATTGTTGTCCTTCTCTCAGGCCCATGAGCAGCAGATTGGTCAGTTGAAACAGACTCTGTCCTCTCTCCCTCCTCTGGACACGGAGGGTCAGCTGTCTGACCTACTGCCGTACTACTACACTGTCACTGAGCTACGCCTCACTGCTGAGGCTCTGCAGGTACACACACAACATACTGTAAAGGCACACACATGCACCAAGACACACACCTGCCCACAGACAGACACCTATGTATAACACACACTATCTTCAAACACTCAAGCTCAAACCACATCACAAAACAACTGAATATAATTGAATGTGCAAAAGTGTCATAATTATTATTGTTATTCTTTTTTAATAATCACTAAGGTTTGTTAATTGTCCATCTGTCATCTTTCAGTGTGCTGTTCTGGGGTCTGTGAATGGGTTGAAAGCTCTCTCCGTGGGACGAGTGGTAGTGGTCAACAACAAACAGCACTTCAACGCCCTCGGAGTCATCCTACAGGTGTGTGTCTGTCTGTGTGTGTGGGCTGCAACTTTCTTTAGGTGACAAAGGCATGTAATGCAGTTATCGTTCTCCTTTCTCACTCCTCTCGTCCTTCCTTTCTTTCATTTCTCTCCCAGGTTTCCAGTGACTCAGTGAATCGTATGTTTATTGCTCTCATCATCTGTGAGAAAGGCAATGAGGAGGGAAAAGGGGACAGCCCCAACGGCAGTGCCTTCCCCCACCTCTACAACACTGCCCTCTTTACACCTGAAGGTCAGTTCATACACACACACATACAACACTGCCCTCTTTACACCTGAAGGTCAGTTCACACACACACACACACACACACACACACACACACACACGCACTGATTGATGCTCAATCTCTCCCTATTAGAGACAAACAGTACCAGTCAAATGTTTGGACACACTTACTCATTCCAGGGTTTTTCTTTATTTTTTAAAACTATTTTCCACATAGTGAAGACCAAAAAAGTGTTAAACAAATCTAAATGTATTTTATATTTGAGTTTCTTCAAAGTAGCCACCCTTTGCCTTGATGACAGCTTTGCACAATCTTGCCATTATCTCAACCAGCTTCATGAGGAATGCTTTTCCAACAGTCTTGAAGAAGTTCCCACATATGCTGAGCACTTGTTGGCTGCTTTTCCTTCACTCTGCGGTCCAACTCATTCACTATCTCAATTGGGTTGAGGTCGGGTGATTGTAGAGGCCAGGTCATCTGATGCAGCACTCCATCACTCTCCTTCTTGGTTCAATAGCCCTTACACAGCCTGGAGGTGTGTTGTGTCATTGTCCTGTTGAAAAATAAATTATAGTCCCACTAAGCCCAAACCAGATGGGATGGCATATCGTGGCAGAATACTGTTGTAGCCATGCTGGTTAAGTGTGCCTTGAATTCTAAATAAATCACGTACAGTGTCACCAGCAAAGCACCATCACAGGGCGGTAGGTAGCCTAGTGGTTAGAGCGTTGGGCCAGTAACCGAAAGGTAAAAATCTGTTGTTTTGCCCTTGAACAAGGCAGTTAATTGCCGTCATTGTAAATAAGAATTTGTTTTTAACTGACTTGCCTAGTTAAATAACGGTGAAAAAAATATCTATATCACCTCCTCATTCTTCACAGTGGGAACCACACATGCGGAGATCATCCGTTCACCTACTCTGCATCTCACATAATAGACATGGCGATTGGAACCAAAAATCTCACATTTCGACTCAGACCAAAGAACAGATTTCCACCGGTCTGATGTCCATTGCTCGTGTTTCTTAGCCTAAATCAAGTCTCTTCTTCTTATCGGTGTCCTAGTAGTGGTTTCTTTGCAGCAATTCGACCATGAAGGCCTGATTCACGCAGTCTCTTCTGAACAGTTGATGTTGAAATGTGTCTTACTTGAACTCTGTGAAGCATTTATTTGGGCTGCAATCTGAGGTGCAGTGTACTTCTCTTCTGCAGCAGAGGTAACTCTGGGCCTTCCTTTCCTGTGGCGGTCCTCAAGAGAGCCAGTTTCATCAAAGCCCTTGAAGGTTTTTGCGACTGCACTTGAACAAATGTTCAAAGTTAACATTTTCCGTATTGACTGACCTTCATGTTTTAACGTAATGATGGACTGTCATTTCTCTTTGCTTATTGAACTGTTCTTGCCATAATATGGACTTGGTCTTTTACCAAATAGGGCTGTCTTCTGTATACCACCCCTACCTTGTCACAGCACAACTGATTGGCTCAAACGCATTAAGAAGGAAAGAAATTCCACAAATGTACTTTTAACAAGGCACACCTGTTAATTGAAATGCATTCCAGGTGACTACCTCATGAAGCTGGTTGAGATAATGCCAAAAGTTTCTAAAGCTGTCATCAAGGCACAGGGTGGCTACTTTGAATATAGATATATTTTGATTTGTTTAACCTTTTCTGGTTTACTAGAGGATTCCATATGTGTTATTTCATAGTTTTGATGTCCTGACTATTATTCTACAATGTAGAAATTAGTTAAAATAAATATAAACCCTTGCATGAGTAGGTGTGTCCAAACTTTTGACAGGTACTGTACACATTTACCAATAAAGACACACACCGCAGCCTAAACACACGCACGGCTATTTGAACACACACAGAAACATGCAAACACTAACTAACAAGTTCACATAAGCTTAAACTGAATAACCAATAACGATTGTGTGCGTTCTGTATGACCTGCTGATAGGTCCCTGCAGTCACACGGTCCAGAAGCTGAAGCTACAGGACGTCTCAGCCATCACAGTCAAGACCCTGAAGGTGATCCCTGACCGAATCATCGACAACTACAACAAGAGGCAGCAGCTGCGCTTCAGGTGTGTATGTTAGTATGTGTGTGTGATACTGTATGTGTGACACTGTATGTGTGTGTGTGCGCATTCATGCATTATTATGTAGCGTATACAGTATGTTTCAGCCTTTTTGCACATTATCGCTCCACTGAGCCAACACAACCATGTTTATCTAGGCAAATTAGGTGTTTATATATGTAATGTCATCATGACCACTCAAGTGTATCCATCTACCTTCTTCTTTCGAATAGCACTCTACATGTCATTGAATGCACAGAAAAAAGAGCCACCTCTCTTGAGTCTATTTTCATCTTTATCTCCTTCCTTTCATTTTTTCTCCCACGCTCCATTTCACACAGGCTTGATCCTCCGGGTCAAGCCATCTCCATGGCAACCCAGGAACTCCTGCGATTGGCGGAGGCCAACCCAGGCGGGATGAGGACCCTTGACCCAGTGAACGACTTCCAGCTGAAGAGTGTGGATGTGGTGGAGGGCACCATGAGGCTGCGTGTGCTGCAGGACAGCCTGAAAGACTTCAGCTGCATCCACTCACCCACCTTCTCAGAACAGGTGTGTGTGTGTGTGTGTGTGTGTGTGTGTGTGTGTGTGTGTGTGTGTGTGTGTGTGTGTGTGTGTGTGTGTGTGTGTGTGTGTGTGTGTGTGTGTGACATTTTATTTTTGTGTCAAATCACCAGTTGGCAACCCCTTCCCTAATGGGATTAATTGACATAAATAAACATAATTCACTGTGATAATTCATCTTGCGGTGTTCTCTGCAGTGCACATCGCAACAAAGAGTGGGAAAAAAATAGATAAAAATCAATAGATAATAGTAAATAAGGTTATCCAAACAATAATTATATACCTAGAGCAGTAAAAAAATATATACATACTGTACACACATATACAGTACCAGTCAAAAGTTTGGACACACCTACTCATTCCAGGATTTTTCTTTATTTGTACTATTTTCTACATTGTAGAATAATAGTGAAGACATCAAAACAATGAAATAACACATGGAATCATGTGGTAACCAGAAAAGTGTTTAACAAATCAAAATATATTTTATGTTTGCCTTGATGACAGCTTTGCACACTCTTGGCATTCTCTCAACCAGAAACTAAATATTTGTATAATGTAATTATAGGTAGCCCTTTTTCTTTATCTAAATATTCCGCAAATGGAAATAAACAATGGACAATAAACTATTTCACTTTCTCCTCATCGCTCAGCCACATAATGCCAGGGTATGTCTGTTGGGCTTTCTGGAATAAGAGCAAGTGTCTATCGTGGTAGCAAGAGCAAGAGGATAAAGTTAGTTTTATTCTCCATTTCTTTGAGGTCACAATAACAACATAGTCTTTCCTCTTCCATTTCACCACAATACCGACCTGTTTCAATACGCAGAGTCAATATCCCTGATCTTACCTGTGCACATAGTGATCTCTTGCTATTAGGTAGGTTATACATAATCTCAGCCCACCCCACCTATCACCATAGACCTCAGCTCTTTAATCCCGCCCCTCAGCCACTCTCATCCCACCCCACCGATCACCATAGACCACCCTTGTTTGGTTTCCATGTGCTATATATTTTTCAATTGGGATGTTTTGCATAATTTTTTAACCTTTCTAATCGAATAGTATGCACAGATTCTGAGCTAAAAATGAAAACCTTTCCTACCAGTATTATTATATTATTTATTGTCTGACTATGGCTTTCCAAAATGCCCAACACTGCTATTTGTGTGATTTATTTAAATGTATTTTTTGAACCATTCCTGAACCTGTGACCAGAAACAAGCTACATAATAGGGTCAATACCAAAAAAAAAAATATTGATTCTGTCTCTTTGCAGCAAAATCTACAGAGCTGAGATTGTTGTATGTCCCATATATATAGCATTCTGTTGGTAGCAAGAATCTTATATAATAATTTAAATAGAAAAACTCTTAGTGTTGAATCAAGTGTAGTTTTTTGTACCAGTTTATAAACCATATGCCATGGAATTGGTACATTGAAAATCTCTTCATTTAATTTGCAACCTGTATGGCGCAGCTGTCAACATTTTTGTCCTCAAATGAAACTGGTATATTTTTCTATTTATGCCAGTTCCTTTCAGGCAATTTGTGTTTTTAGTATATGACAGGCAAACAAGTTCCCTACCTTCTCCCTCTTCCACCTGCCATTTTTGTGGTAGTGCTGTAATCAGTTGGTAGTAAATTTGGATTGAGCAGATATTCCCATATATTTATGATAACTACATATGTGACATCTCCATTTATATTCATAATATCATTAATAAATATATATATATATATATATATTTTTTTTTTTAAATGTTTAAATCTCCATAAAGCCTGGGATCGAACCCGGGTCTGTAGTGAATGTTCAAGCACTGCG
>NC_088402.1:43559663-43737163 GCF_034236695.1 Oncorhynchus nerka
TTGTGATGCAAAAATACTAGCAAAATGCATAGCACTCAGAATTAAAAAAGGTTTCTACCAGGTATTGTTCATCCTGATTAGACAGGTTTTTAACATGGACGATATATTGGAGATAATCTACGATAACTACTAGAAATACAAGAATATGAAACATCTAAGAAGCCAAGCCTGGTATTCATAGCAGATTTTGAAAAGGCCTTGGTTAAAATAAGACTGGATTTCATATATAAATGCCTGTTTTTTTAAACATTTTGGTTAGTCTCTTATTCAATGGGTAAAAGTAATGTATAGAAACCCCAGGTGTGAATAGTAAATACTTCAAAGAGTTTTGAACTTTCAAGAGGCGATAAACACGGGTGTCCGATGTCACCATATCTTTTCGTTATGGCCATCAAAATGATAGCTATTAAAATCAGATCAAATAACAGAGTATTAGAATTCAAGATTTAAAAACAAAGGTGTCCATGTATGCCGATGACTCAAGCTTTATATTAAGTCTGCAAGCTAGAACCCTGCAATGTCTCAAGGAAAATCTAGATACATAATATGGTCCAGCGAGGCCAGAAAAGTTATCGGATCTTTAAAAAAATGTATTTAAAAACTTATACATTACCCTGCAGTTTACCTATAAAATGGGCTGACGGTGAAGTAGACATACTTGGTACTCATAACACATACAGTTGAAGTCGAAAGTTTACATACACTTAGGTTGGAGTCATTAAAACTAGTCTTTTTCAATCACTGCGCAAATTTCTTGTTAACAAAACTATAGTTTTGGCAAGTTGGTTAAGACATCTACTTGGTGCATGACAAGTAAGTTTTCCAACAATTGTTTACAGACATATTATTTCACTGTATCACAATTCCAATTCCACTGTGCCTTTAATTAAACAGCTTGGAAAATTCCAGAAAATGATTTGGCTTTAGAAGCTTCCGACAGGCAATTTGAGTCAATTGGAGGTGTACCTGTGGATGTATTTCAAGGGCTACCTTCAAACTCAGTGCCTCTTTGCTTTACATCACGGGAAAAACAAAATAAATCAGCCAAGACCTCAGAAGAAAAAAAATAAGGTCTCCACAAGTCTGGTTCATCCTTGAGAGCAATTTCCAAACACCTGAAGGTACCACGTTCATCTGTACAAACAATAGTAGACAAGTATAAACACCATGGGACCACGCAGCCGGCATACCGCTCAGGAAGGAGACGCGTTCTGTCTCCTAGAGATGAACGTACTTTGGTGCGAAATGTGCAAATCAATCCCAGATCAGCAAAGGACCTTGTGAAGATGCTGGAGGAAACAGGTACAAGAGTATCTATATCCACAGTAAAACGAGTCCTATATCGACATAACACGAAAGGCCACTCAGCAAAGAAGAAGCCACTGCTCCAAAAGCGCCATAAAAAAGCCAGACTACGGTTTGCAACTGCACACGGGGACAAAGATCGTACTTTTTGGAGAATTGTCCTCTGGTCTGATGAAACAAAAATAGAACTGTTTGGCCATAATGACCATCGTTATGTTTGGAGGAAAAAGGGAGAGGCTTGCAAACCGAAGAACACCATCCCAACCGTGAAGCTCGAGGGTCATGTTGTGGGGGTGCTTTGCTGCAGGAGGGGCTGGTGCACTTCACAAAATATAATAATTTTTACTAGGATTAAATGTCAGGAATTGTGGGGAAAAAAAGACAGTTTAAATGCATTTGGCTAAGGTGTATGTAAACTTCCAACTTCAACTGTACATTCATACATACATAAAACGAGCTCTCCACAATGAATTTCAATAGAAAACTAGTCAAAATAGACAAGATCCTATAACCATGGAGAGGTAAATACCTATCTATTTATGGGAAATTACACTGATTAACTCCTTAGTCTGGTTGGGTTGAGATTATTAAATATAAAAGCACTAAACCACTCTCTAAAAGCTTTACTTGAACCCAAAATGGTTCAAGTAGATTACTAAGAAAAGCTCATCCATCGTTTAAAAATGACCTTTTTGCCGATTGCCTAGTCTCATTTTCGATTAATTGAAAATTATACTTATTTTCCAAAGTATCTCTTTTTTTTTTTTAAACAAGCGTTGCAGAGCTGATTTCAATTTCATACCCCAGAAAAGATGGAACAAATATTACAACAAATATTATGGTCGAACTGAAATGTATTGGTTGATAAATTACCTGTACTTATGGAAAACATGTTTGAAAGGGGTATTTTGTTTTTAAAATGATATTGTAAATTGGAACGGTAGAGTTGTGTCTTTCATGGAGCTATCGGAATTGTATGGGAAGGTCTGCTCAATCCAAGATGGATTACAGCATAACCCCAAAAAATGGAGGCAGCATGTGGCAGTGGGAGGTAGGGAACTGGTTTGTCTGCCCAATATAAAGGATCAAAACTGTCTGAGGAACAAAAATAACAAATAGGAAAGTATACCAGTTTCAGTTGAGGACCAGGACGTTGACAGCTGTGCCATACAGATGGCAAAATAGCTGGGAAGATATTTATGATGTACCGATTCCATGGCACAGGGTGTATGAGTAAAACGCTGCAAGACTCAAGACTCGTGCTTTTCAGCTAAAATCATTGTACAGAATTCTTGCCACCAACAAAATGTTGATAATTGGGGCATACAACCATCGCAGCTCTGCAGATTTTGTTGTGAAGATACAGAATCAATAAACTATTTGTTCTGGTATTGCCCTCAAGTAGGGTTAGCATAAAGTTAATATTAGATTGACCTTAGAAATAGAATTGTTGGGAGATCTGGAGAGACCTGGTCAGTCAAATACTTTTACTAAGAGTATTAGTAATTATCTTCAACTCGCAGTCTGTGGATTCCAATCGATTAGATAGACCCTAACAATCCATTTGAATCTATCAATTCCCCATTCTATATATCACCAGTAGTACATTTACCATTCATTCCTATGGTCTAAATCTACAATGTTTGTTTGGATATGGTAATGTCTGTTAATGAACTCAAAATGTTATTATTCCAGTCTTTTATCGTTCTCATTGTAGGAGTAGACATGTTTGCAGAGCGCACAACCTATGCTACACTTGTGAGAACCAAGTTTGTTTATTTCATTATATTTACAAGGTTTGTCAACTTAGTCAGTCATTGTCTTTTGTTTGGAGTGCTCCTGTCATTGTCTTTCCAGCTCGCTCCCCTTAGATAACCACTCAGTGTGAAAGGGGAAAAAGTCGTACTCTGATCCAGTAGAAACGCCATAAAAATAGGCCTACCGGATGAATTCTTATCCCTTGAGCAAATAGCCTATAGCTGTGTCTGTCCCGAGCTCACTGGCACAGGAAGATCTGTGGGTCCAGAATATTTGATTCAATGTGGCAAGTTTGGTAGCACCAGCTTCTGGCCAGACCCAAGTTAATAGTTAATATAATTGTTTCAAGTTCATTGCAGACAGGGTTAAGTAGCCAATGTGATTTATCAGGATATTTTCTACCTGCAGGTTGCAGTGTTTTTATTTGTTTTGCTTTATAGGCAATAGAAATTAAACCTAAAAAGTATCATTTTCATTTGGATAGAATTTTGATTAACCACAAGACAATGATTTTGAGATAAGACAATATTAATGAAATTAAACTGTTCCATGAAACTGTGCACATGAAAACCATAAATGGCACGCAGATTGGTAGAAATGGTAAGATAAATTGGCATTCCACATTAGCAAGTTTGCCAACTCCTACCAGCAACTTCAAGAGAGTAACGTTAAGGTTCTCTCTGGCTCCTTCGAGTCATTTGTGTCTTTCATCAAACAGTTGATTTTATTAAAACACAGTGTGTTCATATATGGAAAAATATTTTTTATCATTTTGAACAATCGATTGGTCAAAAGACGACGATTTTTGGTCGACCAAGATTTTTTGGTCGGGGACAGCCCTACTCTTATTATTGATATTGATTATTGTACTGCAATGTTGAGGGAGATAGCATTTCACTGCACCTTCCTTTTATCCCTGCTGTAAACTGTATGTGACAAATACATTTGATTTGAAAACACAGAAATCCTACTCATTACTTTACATGCTTATTAACCTATGTCAGCCAGTACGGGGCACTTGACTCAAGCCCAGAAGGCGCCCAGTGCAAAGTCCATCCATTTGGGTACCCTGGACAGTTCAATGGAATCTCCTCATTGATTTTCCCCATCTCCTAATTTCTTAAAGTAATTGAGTGTCCTGTCAGTGAAAATCATATTCTGTTTTAACTCCTACCCAAATATTGTTATTGATTCATCCTATACTCGTATCAGTGGCCAAAGCATAAATTGGAGAGAAGGAATAAAAAATACAAAAATAAAAACACTTAAAAAAACACCTAAAAAATGCTTGCCAAACCAACAAACTATCATGGTCCAAACACACCAACAGTCATGAACAGGGCACGACAACACCTTTTCCCCCTCAGGAGATTTGGCATGGTTCCCCAGATCCTCAAAGGGTTATACAGCTGCACCATCGAGAGCATCCTGACCGGTTGCATCCCCGCCTTGTAAGGCAACTGCTCAGCATCTGACCGTAAGGCGCTACAGAGGGTAGTGCGTACAGCCCAGTACGCACTACCAACCTAACTACATGTACAAATTACCTAGGATAACCTGTACCCCCGCACATTGACTTGGTACCGGTACCACCTGTATATAGCCTTGTTATACACTGCTCAAAAAAAATAAAGGGAACACTTAAACAACACAATGTAACTCCAAGTCAATCACACTTCTGTGAAATCAAACTGTCCACTTAGGAAGCAACACTGATTGACAATACATTTCACATGCTGTTGTGCAAATGGAATTGACAACAGGTGGAAATTATAGGCATTTAGCAAGACACCCCCAATAAAGGAGTGGTTCTGCAGGTGGTGACCAGACCACTTCTCAGTTCCTATGCTTCCTGGCTGATGTTTTGGTCACTTTTGAATGCTGCCGGTGCTTTCACTCTAATGGTAGCATGAGACGGAGTCTACAACCCACTCAAGTGGCTCAGGTAGTGCAGCTCATCCAGGATGGTACATCAATGCGAGCTGCGGCAAAAAGGTTTGCTGTGTCTGTCAGCGTAGTGTCCAGAGCATGGAGTCGCCACCAGGAGACAGGCCAGTACATCAGGAGACGTGGAGGAGGCCGTAGGAGGGCAACAACCCAGCAGCAGGACCACTACCTCCGCCTTTGTGCAAGGAGGAGCAGGAGGAGCACTGCCAGAGCCCTGCAAAATGACCTCCAGCAGGCCACAAATGTGCATGTGTCTGCTCAAACGGTCAGAAACAAACTCCATGAGGGTGGTATGAGGGCCCGACGTCCACAGATAGGGGTTGTGCTTACAGCCCAACACCGTGCATGACGTTTGGCATTTGCCAGAGAACACCAAGATTGGCAAATTCGCCACTGGCGCCCTGTGCTCTTCACAGATGAAAGCAGGTTCACACTGAGCACATGTGACAGACGTGACAGTCTGGAGACACCGTGGAGAACGTTCTGCTGAATGCAACATCCTCCAGCATGACCGGTTTGGCGGTGGGTCAGTCATGGTGTGGGGTGCACAGCCCTCCATGTGCTCGCCAGAGGTAGCCTGACTGCCATTAGGTACTGAGATGAGATCCTGAGACCCCTTGTGAGACCATGTGCTGGTGTGGTTGGCCCTGGGTTCCTCCTAATGTAAGACCATGCTTGACCTCATGTGGCTGGAGTGTGTCAGCAGTTCCTGCAAGAGGAAGGCATTGATGCTATGGACTGGCCCGCCCGTTCCCCAGGCCTGAATCCAATTGAGCACATCTGGAACATCATGTCTCGCTCCATCCACCAAGCCACGTTGCACCACAGACTGTCCAGGAGTTGGCGGATGCTTTAGTCCAGGTCTGGGAGGAGATCCCTCAGGAGACCATCCGCCACCTCATCAGGAGCATGCCCAGGCGTTGTAGGGAGGTCATACAGGCACGTGGAGGCCACACACACTACTGATCCTCATTTGGACTTGTTTTAAGGACATTACATCAAAGTTGGATCAGCCTGTAGTGTGGTTTTCCACTTTTAGACCTCCATGGGTTGATAAATTTGATTTCCATTGATCATTTTTGTGTGGTTTTGTTGTCAGCACATTCAGTTATGTAAAGAAAAAAGTATTTAATAAGAATATGTCATTCATTCAGATCTAGGATGTGTTATTTTAGTGTTCCGTTTATTTTTTTGAGCAGTGTAGTTACTTCTTACTTTAGTTTATTTGGTGAATATTTTCTTGACTATTCTTGAACTGCATTGTTGGTTAAGGGCTTAAGGGCTTGTAAGAAAGCATTTCATGGTTAGGTCTACAACTACCTGTTGTAGTCAGCACGTGACAAAAAAGTTTGATTTGAAATACCAGTTGGAAGCATTCACATGCTTTGAACTAGTTGAGAAACTAAAAGTACAGCTATCATGCTTGTAAACAAATGAATTAACAAATTGTTGCATTTAACTGCAGAAAAGTAATTTCCTTATAGTAGATGACGTCTGGTCAGCATATGGGAGAAGAGCGTTCATGTGGATTTTTCGTAGACGTATGTGGTAAATACCACCTTCCCACTTGGTCATGAACACAGCATAAATACATTTTTATGGGAAGGAAAACGAACTAATTTTGTAATTAATTATAGGTAATTTTCCATAGACATCTGGACAGTTTAAAGTATCTCTGGTAAGATGCAGAAAAATAAGGGCGTTCGAGTGATGTGCCAATCAAAACATGACTAGCCAGAACATACCTAAATAGGAAGTCTGTAAGTATGTATGGGGGAGGTTCCCCATACCAAAACAACTTCAAAATGCCACAGTATTACAATTTGAAAGGGTTTAACTATTCAGATAGCTTACGACTCACCCTAGACAGCCAAACTCTGCATGTTCTCGCAGTTATTTTTCTCAAAATCATCTCAACTCACGAGCCACTCCTTTACCGGATCAAAGGCGCGAAATTTCTTGAACAAGTGACAAAGAAAGTGTTTTGGAAAAAATATCTAGTGTACACTTTTCCTAAGTAGATAACCTGCTCAAATGTAGCCAGCTATCTAACTTGCTAACAACAAATGCCAGGAGAGTTTTCTTCGAGTCCTTGCATAAATGTTGGGGTGTCAAAGACTTTGTTATTGTCCAACTGGTAAAAAGTTATCGTTCCAGGTTTGGAAACTTTGACGGGCTTTGACATGGCAGAAAATGGCAAACGCCAGCAGTCACGGTCCCTACAGAGCAGTGGTGAGAAATCTTGGGACTTTCGCAAAGAATTCAGATTAATTTCTGTAGCAAAAATAACACAGCTAAATCGACACGTTTCCGTAAGCCAAACCCAAAGAGCTCCTACAGAAACAATGAGACAGATATTTCAGCGGATGTATAAATGTGAAGCATCCGCTTTGCGTTTCCACTCGATACCAAATATGGTAGTAAGAGGATTGGAACGAGATGGATTTTTGCTGACATTCTGCAAATGTTGTAATCGATGAAACATTTGATTTCAATACAGTTATGTTCCCAAAACTAAAATATGCTATGAAAAGAGTGGACTACGATTTGTAGACTTCACCCTTTGCAAAAGTTTTTTTAAATCGCGTTGTTGCACAAAGGTGAATTGAGTTATTGCACACGCGCACTTCAGGATAGGCGTTTCCTAACGGACATATGCAGATGTATGCTAGAAACACGGCAATAGGATCACGCTAGCTCGTGCTTTGCTCTGCCCACCTCCTTGCTTGTTCTGCCCGCTATGACTCATGTGTTCCCATTGGAAATGACAGGCTGTGGTCTATCTTGCTTTACTTACAAAATCTTTGAAGCTACTCACACGTTTTACTGCTTCTTCTTCTTCTGTGGATTTTATATGGCGGTTGGCAACCAACTTTAAGGTGCATTACCGCCTCCAACTGGACTGTAGTGTGGCTCAGAGAATGTTCTTCTTATTCGGTGGTGTTATAGGAATAACTACACCCAACTATGGTGTATTGACGCCCCCAACTGTATGGGGTGACCTATGACTTTTAACATTAATAGTAAGCTTATCCTGGCGTGACGTTTTGATAACTGTGTAAATCTCATTAGGACAAGGTGACTTTTATCAATATATTTGCTTATATTTACCCCCCCAAATGAAATGCTAACTACTATTATGGCTATCATAAAGAACTACAAATACCACAATGAACTACAAATGCACGACTCCAACACCACCATTAAGTTTTGCCGATGACACATCAGTGTTCAGTTAACTAGCCTACCTGGTTAAATAAAGGTGAAAAAAAATAAAAATAAGACTACTGAATATCTAATCAAATGGCTGCCCAGACTATTTGCATTGCCCCCTCTTTTTATGCTGCTGCTACTCTCTGTTATTATCTATGCATAAGTCACTTTAATAACTCAATACACAGCATCAGTAATCCAGTGTGTATATACATAATTGGTCTGGACAGCAACAGTGTAACCTCTGCTCTGTAACTGTAAATTATTGCAGCAGTCCAGCCAGGTTTGTCCACAAGGTGTCACACCAAATCAAATTGTATTTGTCACATACACATGGTTAGCAGATGTTAATGTGAGTGTAGCGAAATGCTTGTGCTTCTAGTTCCGACAATGCAGTAATAACCAACGAGTAATCTAACCTAACAATTTCACAACAGCTAAAGGGAAAGGGATGAAGAATATGTACATAAAGATATATGAATGAGTGACGGTACAGAACGGCATAGGCAAGATGCAGTAGATGGTATCGAGTACAGTATACACATATGAGATGAGTAATGTAGGGTATGTAAACATTTAAGTGGCATTGTTTAAAGTGGCTAGTGATACATGTATTACATAAAGATGGCAAGATGCAGTAGGTGGTATAGAGTACAGTATACACACATGAGATGAGTAATGTAGGGTATGTAAACATTATATTAAGTGGCATTGTTTAAAGTGGCTAGTGATAATTTTTTTTACATGTATGGCAGCAGCCACTTAATGTTAGTGGTGGCTGTTTAACAGTCTGATGGCCTTGAGATAGAAGCTGTTTTTCAGTCTCTCGCTCCCTGCTTTGATGCACCTGTACTGACTTCGCCTTCTGGATGATAGCGGGGTGAACAGGCAGTGGCTCGGGTGGTTGTTGTCTTTGATGATCTTTATGGCCTTCCTGTGACATCGGGTGGTGTAGGTGTCCTGGAGGGCAGGTAGTTTGCCCCCGGTGATGCGTTGTGCAGACCTCACTACCCTCTGGGTTGTGGGCGGAGCAGCTGCCGTACCAGGCGGTGATACAGCCCGACAGGATGCTCTCGATTGTGCATCTGTAAAAGTTTATAAGTGCTTTTGGTGACAAGCCGAATTTCTTCAGCCTCCTGAGGCCTCTTCACCACGCTGTCTGTGTGGGTGGACCATTTCAGTTTGTCCGTGATGTGTATGCCAAGGAACTTTAAACGTTCTACCCTCTCCACTACTGTTCTGTCGATGTGGATAGGGGGGTGCTCCCTCTGCTGTTTCCTGAAGTCCACGATCATCTCCTTTGTTTTGTTGACGTTGAGTGTGAGGTTATTTTCCTGACACCACACTCCGAGGGCCCTCACCTCCTCCCTGTAGACCGTCTCGTCGTTGTTGGTAATCAAGCCTACCACTGTTGTGTTGTCCGCAAACTTGATGATTGAGTTGGAGGTGTGCATGGCCACGCAGTCGTGGGTGAACAGGGAGTACAGGAGAGGGCTCAGAACGCACCCTTGTGGGGCCCCAGTGTTGAGGATCAGCGGGGTGGAGATGTTGTTACCTACCCTCACCACCTGGGGGTGGCCCGTCAGGAAGTCCAGTACCCAGTTGCACAGGGCGGGGTCGAGACCCAGGGTTTGGAGGGTACTATGGTGTTAAATGCTGAGCTGTAGTCGATGAACAACATTCTCACATAGGTATTCCTCTTGTCCAGATGGGTTAGGGCCGTGTGCAGTGTGGTTGTGATTGCGTCGTCTGTGGACCTATTGGGGCGGTAAGCAAATTGGAGTGGGTCTAGGGTGTCAGGTAGGGTGGAGGTGATATGGTCCTTGACTAGTCTCTCAAAGCACTTCATGATGACGGAAGTGAGTGCTACTGGCGGTAGTCGTTTAGCTCAGTTACTGTAGCTTTCTTGGGAACAGGAACAATGTTGGCCCTGACATAAAAATATCTCATACTCACAAAATATCATTGAAACATAAATGTATGCATAGTCACATCTACACAACCCATCATGACACTTTTAATTTCAAATCATTTATTAGATGTTTTTCTCTCTTGAAGCCAGCTTCTTCGACCGCAATAGAAAACAGAAAGAATAAAACAAAGTATCAAAATTGCACACATGGGAGCATAAATCAGATATACCATATATATGATATTCTTCAGATAGATTCTTTCACATAACAAAGAGCACCTAAAATTGAGATTACAGCATCTCATGGAACCATGATAACATTTGTGCCCTCATTTTGGATGTGGGTGATTCGTCACGAACTAGGACCAACAAAAATACCATGATTTGGGGGATTTTCACTTCATTTAATCCATAGAATGGTCCTTTTGGAGGAAGTATTGTTGACATTTGTATCTAAAGCTTAATTGAGAAATAATACAAGTTGGCATATTTATTACATTTTGGACTTACCAGGCCTCCTTTAAGACTCCATAAAGCCAAACTTGGTGTAATATGAAGCGTTGCCGCTTGCTCTGCAACATGAGATGCATTTTGATTTCAATAACAATTTTCCTATTAATTAATGAATATTGAAAAATATAAACATAAATATTGAAATATACAATTTGAATTTGGCTAATATTTTAATGTATTGTACATCCGGCAAATCACCAGAAGAGGGTGACCATTTTGAATCCATTTTCATCCATTCACTCTGTTACAAATTGGATCATAACTCTAAAAATAGCAGAGATCCCACTCTGGAACTTTGATATGTCCGTAGAGTATATTACGTTCAACAATATATTAAACATTTTGCTAAATCACATTATTTTTTTTTTCAATATTCATTAATTAATAAGAATATTGTTATTGACAACAAAATGCTACTCATATTACAAAGCAAGCGGTGAAGCTTCCTATGACACCAATGTTTTCTTTGTAGCACCTACAGATAAAACATTAGGGAGTCTTTAAGGAGACCTGGGTAAGGCCAAACCATCAACTTTGATTAATTATTGGTCAATTATGCTTTTATATACAAATGTCAAATATACGTCAACAATCCATACTCCAAAGGACCATTCTATATATTAAAATGTCTGAAAATCATGGTCTTTTTTCCCCACCCATATCACACATATGTATGTAGTCTTACATAATAACACCAGAGACCCAAACATAATACATTTTCCATTCAAAACTATACAGTCAAAGTACTATAGATACAGTACATAGACTACTGTTTTTCATCCTACCACATTAATTCCACTAGTGGTTCAAAAATAAAAACTTGTAATGGTGATCATTCCATCATGTATCGTCAGGTTTTTCAATCATGTGCATTAAGTCTCGCTTAAATCCACTTTGTGGTTCAAACAGAAACCGTAATTGAACAAAAGTTCATTGTCATCATGTTACATATAGCCATGGTTTGCCAGAAACTACTGTGCCTTCAGAAAGCATTTACACCCCTCAACTTTTTCCGCATTTTGTTGTGTTACAGCCTGAATTTAAAATTGAGATCTTATGTCACTGGCCTACACAAAATACCTAATTTAATGTCAAATTGAAATTATGTTTGTAATTATTATATATTTTTAAACAATTTTAATAGAAAATACTGCTCAGGGATTTCACCATGAGACCAATGCTGACTTTAAAACAGTTACAGAGTTGAATGGCTGTGACAGGAGAAAACTGAGAATGGATCAACAACATTGTAGTTACTCCACAATACTAACCTAAATGACAGAGTGAACTGTTGCCTAGTTAAATAAAGGTTAAAAGAAGGAAGCCTATACAGAATAAAGATATCCCAAAACATGCAATGCCATATTGCACAACACATCACTGAGTACCACTCTTCATCAAATCAAATCAAATCAAATCAAATTTATTTATATAGCCCTTCGTACATCAGCTGATATCTCAAAGTGCTGTACAGAAACCCAGCCTAAAACCCCAAACAGCAAACAATGCAGGTGTAAAAGCATCATATTTTCAAGCATGGTGGTGGCTGCATCATGTTATGGATATGGTTGTCATTGGAAAGGACTAAGGAGTTTTTTATATTTTTTTATAAAATTAAATGGAATAGACCTAAGCACAACCAACATCCTAGAAGAAAACCTGGTTCAGTCTGCTTTCAAACAGACACTGGAAGACAAATTCACATTTCAGCAGGACAATATCTACTCAGTTGCATAACTGAATGCATTCAACCGAAATGCGTCTTCTGCATTTAACCCATTCCCTCTGAATCAATAACCTAAAACACAAGGCCAAATATACACTGGAGTTGCTTACCAAGATGGCATTGAATGTTCCTGAATGGCCTAGATACAGTTTTGACTTAAATAGGGTTGAAGATCTATGGCAGGACTTGAAAATGACTTTCCAGCAATGATTAACAACCAACTTGAAAGAGCTGGATGTATTGGCTCTGGGGTGTGAATGAATACGTGTAAATTAGATGTAAAATGTAAAAATAAAAATAAATGTTTTCACTTTGTCATTATGGGCTTTTGTAGTAATCCACTAACTTGCATTGACATGTGATCATCCCCCAACAGTACACACCTGATGGTAAAAATACACTTTTATATATTCAAACTTATAGGCTACAATATGTACTGTGCTTTCATATTTCCTTTGCACTTCTACCTTGAAATAGAGAAGTAAAATAAAAAGTCCAGTCAGGTTCCGCTACATGCGCCATCATTCAACTCATAAACTGCTCAAAACCATCATTTTTTAAATTCAAAACCAATAGTCCCTGACCCTAAGTAAAATAAAACATTGAACATCAAAAAAGATTACCAACATTAATTATATCATTTTAAATAAACAAAATACAGGAAACAAAAATCTAATATGAAACATCACTTGGGCTATTTGGCGAGCTGACGTCTACCGATGGCAAGACTCATCTGTAAAATGGAGAGATAAAGAGGAGTTATGAGACACAATTCAGATACAGGTATGGAATGGACAACCACATTTTATGACTAACTGAGGGGTGTATTCACTAGGAACCAAACGGATGCAAATGGACGAAAACGGAGAGGGACTAAGCTGAACTTGTCCAATAAGAAACGCTTGGTTTGTTGCAAAAAGTTTTCCATTGCAGAATGTTTTGCTACGGGTTGCACTAATGAATACACCCTGTGTATGCAGGTATTCAGCTAAATGGAAGGGAGTGACATATACTGACCTATTCTCAGCACTCTCAGGCCAGCCGCTGCTCCCACGTTCCTGCTGCTCCCTGACACAAACACTCCTCTCTCCTCCTCCTCCTCTTCCTCCTGCACCTCATCCTCCTTCCCTTTCTCCTGACCTGGTATGGGGTAGGGGGTAAAGGCTATCATAGAGGCCTCTGATGGGTATTCAAAAACCTGCTCCAGCTGGGTCTCGTCGAAACACACCTTCACCTGGAGGGGGCGGACAAGACAGACACAGGAGAGAGGCTTAGTACAGTGCACCCAATAGAGACACACCCTTACAGACAGCCTGACCACATTGCAGTGTTACTTAATCAGGATGGACATGCTTCAAGAACAATTAATAGCAAGAAATAACCTGTACTTTCCCATTGTTGCCCTTATTTAGTATGAAAGGGTGATGTGGAAGGCACCCATTAAAATGGCATGATTAAGTTGTACTGAGTCAGTCCATGTAACCTACAATTTGTTTACTTAGCACGGATATGAGAGATTATTTTGGTGTAAATAACATTGCTGCCTGCACCGAACAGTAGGAAAACCTGGCCCCTGCCTCGTACATTATATTATAGGTTGTTATAGTACATTATATTACAGGTTGGTGTAGTACATCTATACCGTAGTGCATTTATATTCACCACAAACTGACTGACCATACACTCCCGATAATAACCTGGTGTGAGAGACGTTGGACGAATCAAGCTCAGGCCCAGAAGGTTAATCCCTGACTGAACTGATTGACCCAGGCTAACACAGCAGGGGAGAACATGGAGGAGAGACAGAGAACCAGAGAGAGAGAGAGAAAGAGAGAGAGGAAGAAAGGAAGCACACTGTGCCAATCGCTAATCACCACAGTCACATCGGAACCTTTACAAATACTCGTAAAAATGTCTTACACAACATGTGGGGCAGCCACTGTCTATGATAATGGTACCTCGGTCTAGTTTGAGAGAAGGAGATACTGTATGACAAGGGAGCCTTGGGATTGAAGAGGGGGGAGACAGAGGATCTGAACAAGGATGACGAGGAGAGCGTAAGTCACCCCCCTTTGTAAGATGATGCCGGTGCTCGGTGGAGCTGACGTCAAACAGTCTCAGCAACGTGAGCAACAGGTGGCCAGGAAGCACCAATAGGCTACGAAAGGGTTACAGCAGGACGACTATAGTAAAGGAGAGCTGTGCTTAACCGCTATGAGTATATTACAGGATTAGGTCCCGAACTGACACAAAGGAAACAATTTTGGGGGGTTTTCTCATTACTCAGTGTGGACTGAGTGGGTGAGATTGATTCAGGGGAATTTTTTTTTAATCACCTTTATTTAACCAGGTAGGCTAGTTGAGAGTAAGTTCTCATTTACAACTGCGACCTGGCCAAGATAAAGCAAAGCAGTTTGACACTTACAACAACACAGAGTTACACATGGAATAAACAAACATACAGTCAATAATACTGTAGAAAAAGTCTATATACAGTGTGTGCAAATGAGGTAGGATAAGCGAGGTAAAGGCAATAAATAGGCCATGGTGGCAAAATAATTACAATATAGCAATTTAACACTGGAATGGTAGATGTGCAGAAGATGAATGTGCAAGTAGAGATACTGTGGTGCAAAGGAGCAAGATAAATAAATAAATACAGTATGGGATGAGGTAGTTGGATGGGCTATTTACAGAGTGGGCTATGTACAGGTGCAGTGATCTGTGAGCTGCTCTGACAGCTGGTGCTTAAAGCTAGTGAGGGAGATATGAGACTCCAGCTTCAGTAATTTTTGCAGTTCGTTCCAGTCATTGGCAGAAGAGAACTGGAAGGAAGGCGGCAAAAGGAAGAATTGGCTTTGGGGATGACCAGTGAGATATACCTGCTGGAATGTGTGCCACGGGTGGGTGCTGCTATGGTGACCAGTGAGCTGAGATAAGGCGGGGCTTTACCTAGCAGAGACTTGTAGATGACCTGGAGCCAGTGGGTTTGGCGGTGAGTATGAAGCGAGGGCCAGCCAACGAGAGCATACAGGTCGCAGTGGTGGGTAGTATATGGGGCTTTGGTGACAAAACGGATGGCACTGTGATAGACTGCATCCAATTTGTTGAGTAGAGTGTTGGGGGCTATTTTGTAAATGGAAGTAAGTATAATAATGCATCCAATTAGGTTTGGATGTACTTGGAAGATCGGTCGTAGTATCTGTCCATTCAGTTACAGCACTGATTATCATGAAATGGAGTCATGATGAGGAATAATCCACATCCTACAGCATAGTCGTTTAATAAACAACACTGCATCAGTTATTCTTTCAAACACAAAATGTATTTTGGGCAGAGTGGGGTATGGCGAGCAATTTTTTTACTTTCAGCATCACTACATCAAGGGAAATATAATGTTCTTTCTAAAAAATATACAGTCAGAAGTTTGACACAAGTTAAACAATTTAAAAGGCAATGCTACCAAATACTAATTGAGTGTATGTAAACTTTTGACCCACTGGAAATGTGATGAAAGAAAGAAATAATTTTCTCTACTATTATTCTGACATTTTACTTTCTTAAAATAAAGTGGTGATCCTAACTGACCTAAGACAGGGAATTTTTACTAGGATTAAATGTAAGAAATGGTTTAGTTTAAATGTATTTAGCTAAGGTGTATGTAAACTTCCGACTTCAACTGTATCTACATATATTTCAGGATGTTGTGTATCCCTGGAAATAATCAGAATTCATGTAAACATAATAGTTTTGAAAACATGGCTTGTCCAAAAAAAGTGGTCTCTTGGCACAACCTACCCCGGGTATCGACTGCAATTCAAATTGCAGTCGATAAATTGCAATTGTGTTCGTTGTCTATAGTTTATGCCTGCCCATACCATAACCCCACAGCCACCATGGGGCACTCTGTTCACAATGTTGACATAAGTAAACTCCTCGCCAACACAACGCCATACACATGGTCTGCAGTTGTGAGGCCGGTTGGACGTACTCCCAAATTCTCTAAAATGACGTTGGAAGAGGCCTATGGTAGAGAAATTAACATGACATTTTCTGACAACAGCTCTGGTGGACATTCCTGAAGTCAGCATGCCAATTGCACACTCCCTCAAAACTTGAGACATCTGTGGCATTGTGTTGTGTGACAAAACTGTACATTTAAGACTTTTATTGTCCCCAGCACAAGCTGCACCTGTGTAATGATCATGCTGTTTAATCAGCTTCTTGATATTCCACACCCGTCAGGTGGATGGATTATCTTGGCAAAGGAGAATTGCTCACTAACAGGGATTTTTGAGGAATAAGCTTTTTGTGCATATGGAATATGTCTGGGATCTTTTATTTCAGCTCATGAAACATGGAACCAACACTACATGTTGCATTTATATTTTTGTTCAGTGTACTTATTTTACTATAAATGTGATCATACTTGACTATTTTTATTCACAAATGCAAGTGAAATGCTCGCACTATGTAGCCCTGACCACCCGCCAATGTGGCTGGTGAAATAGACATCTTACCCCCCTATATTTGCTATTTCTCTGTCTCTATCGTTCAGAGGAAGTGAACAGGCCTGAAAGAGGAAATATCCAGTGATGGGTCCAAAATGTCACCCTTTTCTCTGTATAGTGCACTACTTTTGACCAGGGCCCATAGGGCACTGGTGAAAAGTAGTGCACTATGTAAGGAATAGGATGCCATTTCGGACTCGGTCATGCAGTGTCTCAGCTAGGGAGTCACAAGGTTGTTGAGTTTCCCCTCACTCCACTTCTCTTTAACCCCACCCTCCTGTTTCACTGACAAATGAGAGACTGTTCCTCTTCAATCGCACCGAATTTGGGCCCGATGACAATTTTTAAATGGGAAATTAGGTTACAGTAGGACAGTATCAATAGTCGATGTTGCAAAAACTATACAATAAACATGGTGAGAGCTTCCTCAACTTTACTGCCATGGCTAAATGAACAAGTCAATCATTAATTCCTTAGCCTAGATTTCCAACAAGACTTGGAAGGATGACATTGGCAAATGCTGCTGTCATATGCCAAGAGGTCAACGTTGTCAAAAGTGTTTGCCAAAATTCCAATGCAGCAAAACAAACTCAGCAGAAACAGGAAAATACAAAGGAAGACTTGTCGGAAAGGCAACAAGGGCAGACTCATTGAAAGACAGGATCTGTCAGAGGAAGTAACCTGCAATGCAATGGTGTGACTCAGGCCAAGGATCTGTGTAGCATCTTGCATTATGTACAGAAAATTTGATGAAAAAAAGAGGCTGATAAGCTAAATGCCTATACAATAGCAAAGTGTTTTATATTAAAAGTTATGCTGTCTGAGTAAAGTACAGTACATAAGCCATAAAGGTTTAAGTGTTTAACAAAAGATATACACTGAGTATACTAAACATTAGGAACCACCCCTTTTGCCCTCAGAAGAGCCTCAATTTGACGTGGCATGGACTCTACAAGGTGTCGAAAGCGTTCCACAGGGATGCTGGCCCAAGTTGAATCCAATGCTTCCCACAGTTCTGTCAAGTTGGCTGGACTTCCTTTGGGTGATGGATCATTCTTGATACACACGGGAAACTGTTGAGCGTGAAAAACCCAGCAGCATTGCAGTTCTTGACAAAAAAATGGTGCACCTGGTACCTACTACCATACCCTGTTCAAAGACACTTAACTATTTTGTCTTTCCCATTCACCTTTAAAATGGCATGTCTTAATTGTCTCAAGGCTTAAAAATGGTTCTTTACCCTGTCTCTTACCCTTCATTTACAACGATTGAAGTGGATTTATCAAGTGACTTCAATAAGGAATCATAGCTTTCACCTGGATTCACCTGGTCAGTCTATGTCATGGAAAGAGCAGGTGTCCTTAATGTTTTGTATACTCAGTGTATACTGTATACCGTAATTGCTCTAAATATGCATATTCTCGTCTACCTCGCTATATAAACAGATTACACCAGACTCCCGCACCTCTCTTATTGAGAGGGGTTGGGTTAAATGCGGAAGACACATTTCAGTTGAAGGTATTCAGCTGTACAACTGTCTAGGTATCCCATTTTAACTTTCCCGTTCTTCCCATTCTAAAGCTCCATTCGTGTGGGGAGACTGCCAAGCCTGGTCTTTAGTTCTGCTCTGATGAGCCACTTTGTTATGGAGGTGTCCTAATTAAAGTACTCCAAAAGACTCTGTCCGTGTCTGAAATGGTGCCCCATTCCATATGTAGTGCACTACTTTTGGCCAGGGCCCATGGGGGATAGGGTGCCATTGTAGGGGATAGGGAGCCATTTCAGAAGCAACCTCTCTCTAACAGGCTATTGCTCCGACTGTTTTCATTTCATTGCACAAAAAGGATGTTGCAATGGGGAGAGGGAGGGAGGGGGGGGCAATTAATCTATTGTGGGATAACTTGTCTTTCTAGATGAAGCAGAAAGAAGTGACGATTGATTCACAACCCACATAGCTCCTCTCTGCAAAACTTCAAGTTAGACAGACAGAAAGAGATAGGGAGGAGGAGGAGTGCTCTGGCTGAGTGGCTCTGTCATTGTGGTTTCCTCTCCACTTTTTCTGCTCTCTCAAGTGTTACATGAATGCTCATTTGAAATAGACTGTTAGCACTAGACATTACAGTTACCCTAACAAATGATTTATACAGGGTTTATAATTAGTTTATTACTAAACGAGACCAGAGCCACCGCTACTAGTAGGTTACTTTACAGCTGAGAATCATGATGTCGTGCTTGATAAGGCTTTAACAAGCTTAGCTCAGTCGACGTGTTCTAACTCCTCAGTGCAATCAAACGGGATGTCCTAATGCTAGCGAAAGGGGATTCTACATGATGATGGGGGGAGGAGGTGAAGTTTTCTGATAGTCACAGTACACCCATAACATATTGATAGTCTATTGAAGCCATTTTCTGCTATTATTTTTGTTTGTTTGTTTGATCCATGATCATCACTACAATATATGATCATCACTACAAGAGGCCTTTCTAGGGAGTTTTTCCTAGCCACTGTGCTTCTACACCTGCATTTCTTGCTGTTTGGGGTTTTAGGCTGGGTTTCTGTACAGCACTTTGTTACATCAGCTGATGCAAGAAGGGCTTTATACATACATTTGATTTGATTTGATACATCATCAATACAATTTGCAGGCATATGACTCCACTACACTCACCCCTTTGGGAGTCCCTTTGGGAGTCTTGACCAGGCAAGACTTATCCAGGTTCTGATATCCGCCGATCACTTCGATCTCCTCCGTAGTGGGGTATCTCTTCTTGCCTCTCTCTACTATCTCGGTTAGGACAGGCATCTGGGACTTGGTAGACGTCTTGACTGAGGGTCCTGAGGATACTGAAACCGATTCCACGGCTGCCCCTCCAACAGGCTTCCTTGGGGTGATGGTGATGGTGGTGCCCCTCTTGGCCTGCTGGCCTCCAGAGCCTGTTCTGATGGTGAAATGGATCGGAGAAGGCGAAGGAGAGGGAGAGACGGAGGGGGACTGGGGTGGGGAGGGTGAGCATGGGGAGGATGATGTGCTGGGTGGGACTCCCTGGTCTGGGTGTAATGAGTTCTCAGGAGAGGGGGTCAAGAGAGATCTGGAGTTGATGGTAATGGATCGGGCACGATTGGATTGAGGAGGCCTTTCAGAATGCAACTGCGGATTAGACTGACATTTTCTGGGATTTAGAGGTGTTTGCTGGTCCTTTTGCCTCGGATGCATCTGTTGAGGTTCCTTATTAGGCTGGTTGTGTGATATCCTTGTGCTTTGCTGAGCTACAGACTCTTTAGCTTTCAAATTAGTTTTTTTACTAAAAGTCGACTGTGCTGCGTTGTCGTCGTGTGATAGTCTCTGTACTTCCTGTTGTTCTCGCAACTGAAGCTGTTCCACCTGACGCTGTATTTTCTGAAGTTCGGAATTCTCATCACAAGAGGCCTTATTTCCAGATGCCCCACCACCACCCCACAGCTGCTTCTGTGTCAGCATCCCAACGGATCTCTCCAGACTGCTTGGCTCCTGTTGTTCTGCTGATATGCGGGATTGTACGTTGGGTGTATGTATAGGGATAGGCCTATCCACGGTCCTCTCACTCATGCACACCGCCGTCCTGGACCCCACTGTTTTCAGGTTATAGATCCGGCTCATCTCAGCAAGAGAGGGGGAGAAAGAGTCTGAGGGTGAAGGAGAGGGTGAAGGAGGCAGATAATGCAACCTGTCCTCTTCCTCCGAGAGTTTATCCTCTGCTACTTCTCCTCCTCTGCCTCTGGTGTCCTGTTTTCTCTGCCGACCCCTGTCACACCGTAACTCATCTACTACATGTTTTATTGGATCTTCCTCTCTCTCGATCGTGTGATCGCTTTCTTCCTCTCCTTTGACAGATTGCGAGAATGAGAGAGGAACAGGAAGCTCAGGGTCGGCTTTTGACACGCTCGCTTCCTGTGTGACGTAAAACTGAGTGGATGTTGTCTGCTGTGCAGAGCCTTCCTGTCTCTGTCTCTCTCGCCCCATTTCGTTCCCCCTCTCTCCTTCATCACACCTATCTGAACTTGAAGCTCTTCTAACCCTTCTAGTCCCAGCCCTTTTCATTCCCTCAGTCGCATCTCCATCATCCCCCGTTGCTACCGCTCCCTCCGTGTCCTTCAGCCTCTCCTTCTCCCTCTGCCGGATTTTCTCTCGCAGGGATTCGATACGAGACAAAGGCTTGCCGATCCTCCAACTATCCCGCCTCTCCACACCTTTCCCTCCCTCTCCTTCGCAGCTCTGGTCGTCGTCGCTTTGGAGGCTTGGCCTTTTGTTTTCTAATACCTCCCCCACACCGTAGAACACTGTCCTGGGTATGTGTCGCTCAAGTGGCGTTGGAGGGATTCCAACTGAGGCAACGTGCTTTGGAGACTTGGGAGACTCAGGGGTCACTTCCTGGATGGGCATTTCGGGGCAGACGTGACTGTGCACGTGTGTGCCAGGTGAGTGTGCGCTCTCCTTGCTCACCTCACTTGGCACCCTGTAAGCTTTGCTCCCTCTCACATTCTCTGTGTCCTCCCTCGTCACACGTTTGCGATCCTGAGTTAATGATTGGGTCCCTTTGTGATTGTCAAGTTCGTTGGCTGTCTCTCCGATTCTCCCTGTCTTGTTGATAAATTCCCCCGTGTGCTGTGATAGTGCTAACTGGGTTGAATGGTTCCCTGGCGCTCCTTGACTACTACGCCAATCTGTTCCTCTGTGTGCCACAGCGCTGAGCAAGGTGGTTGAACACTCTGTCAATGCTGAGACACGTCTGTAATGGCTTTCGACAGACTGAGGAGGACTGGCTCTGTCTACAGAGAGGGTGATCACACAGTTTTGCTGAGTTGTTTCAACTGACATTGTGCAGTCCCTTACTTCTGACATCCTCTTGGCATCCCTTGCATCTGATCCTCTTCTAATGGCTTCTGACCCCCTTCTGTCCCTCACTTGAGGTTCTGCCTGTCTTCCAACCACCACCTCTCTCTCTGTGCTCCTCGCCCTCTCCATCCCTCTCTCTCTTTCTTCTGTCATTCGCTTTACCTCTCTTTCCACTGCTCTCTCTCGCCCATCGTGTTTGATGGGCACTCCTTGCGCAAATGAGGCCTCTGTGTTTTTAACTGAGGCCCTTGTAAACCCTGCCTCCTCACACCTATTCTGTGTTAGTTCCTCTGTCCCCGTGTTACGATATTCTAACTCCACTCGTGTTACAATCTCGACCCCATGGTCAGTCTCTTTCCCTGTGTTACTTTCCAACGCAGGCTGTCTCTCAGGCTGCCCCTCTTCCTCCCTCTCTGTTTTTATGAATTCCTCTCTATGCTTCCCCACCCGCTCTTTATCTGAAAACCGGGTCCAGCCCCCCTGCTTGCCTCCCCTCTCTGACCATTCCCCCTCCACTACATCTCCCCGAGGCGCCACCCTCCTGTCTGAACATGTCCTCTCCACCACCTTCCTATCATGGTTCCCCTCATCCTGCATGCCATTCTCCTTTGTGCATATCACCTGGTCAGAGAAGCTGAATGACCGCTTGGGCACACCCCTGAATCCTGCACGTTTCTCCTCCCCTCTCCTGTCTCCATCATCGTCCTCGTCCAGACCAAAATTGTCTCTGTCCCTGCCAGGCCGGCTGAAACAATCTGAGCTTTTAGACCGAGACGGGGGCTTTGGATGTTCCCTGAATTTCTTTGTATGTTCCCCAAATTTACTCAGCAGCTCACTCACCCTAACTCTTCTCTCATTGTGGATACTGTCATCTGTGTCACCACATCTCCTATCCTCTTGTTCTGAAGCTGTGTGTGTTCGTGGTCGGTCTTTCTCCCTCAAGTTCTCCCTCTCTTTATCTTTCATCATCAACCACGCCACCTCTCTCTCCAGCCCCCTCTCACAGTCCTTTCTTCCATCTTTATTGCACTTTGCCTCTCTCTCTCCCTTCTCTTTGCCATCTCCTTCCCTGCCTGCCCCTTTTAGACTTCCACTCCTGCAGTCCTCAGTGCCAGCTAAGGGTTTAATGACCAATACCTCTGATGCTCGGATCTCCGTGACACTCCCTCCACCAGAAATAAACTCCTTGAGGTCCATCTTTACGTCTCTCTTTTCCTGCTCCTCTTCCATCACCTCCCTCTCCCACTCTCTCCTTCTACCCCTCCTTTCATCACTGCCCTTTCTGTCCTGTTCAATAATGATGATGTTGTCTGCTCTGATGGTACGAAGGCCTGGGACTAGTGGATGGGGGTACTTGGGGTTTTGAGGATCTGAGTCTCCCTCCTCCCTCTCCTCCTCCTTTCTCCCTCTCGGGTATTCCCTTTCCCTGTCTCTCACGGTGTCCCGGCTCGTTTCTCTTCCAGCACTTCTGTCCCTTTCTCTGCCCCTACTCCGTTCCCTGTATCGCTGTAGTTTTAATTCTATATCTCTTCCCATCCCAGACTCCCCATCATGACCTTTGACATGGCCTCTTTCCTTCTCCTTTTCCCTCTCTCTCCCTACTTCTATTTCCTGCTCATTCCCTTTCTCGTGGCCCATCTCCCCAGCCATCTCTTCTTCTCTTCCCCTTCTCAACCCGCCATGCGTGCGAATGAATGGATTTTGTTGGACAGGGGTGATGGTCTCCCTTAACACCTGACTCTGCGGTTTAGACTCTTCATCCAGCCAAGGCCCTGTGACGTCTGGGCTGAGTGGTGATTCACTTCCCAGCTGCACCAGTGTAGCGCTGTCTGGGTCACTCACAGCATCAGAAGGGGACCTGCCCTCCTTGACTTGGAGGGGGCCCTCTCTTTCCTTGTCCCCGAAACTCTCCTGTTTCATTCTTCTCCTCTGGATGATCCCTCGCTTCCAAACAGGCATGCTGGCGAGTTTGGCCTCCTCCTCTTTTTCTCTCTTCTCTCGCTCCTCCTCCTCCCTCCTCTTTCGCTCCAGCAGGAGTTGTTTCCATTCCGGTAAAGAGGAGACAGACATAACAGAGAAGAGCTTTTGCTTTTGGCAAGATTCCTAATCGTCCTCTCGTTTGATGCTCTGGCAACAGTTCTGTCAAAAAGGACATAGCAAGATGTTCATAAAAAATATAATAACCATATGTTGTGATTTCATTTGTATAGCATATTCCTTGTGACTCACTTTGCTTTCAAATCCGAATAGATGTTTTTATTGAAATGTAGCTTACTAACAGGTCTACTTTGTATATTTCTATGACATCATGTATAGAGGCTATGTAACTCAACCACGTAGCCTATTTACTGGATTACATTTTACACAGGCTTCGTCCTCCCCTCATGGTTACTTTCCCTAATCATAAAAAGTTAACATACCATCGACGCATAGTTATTATGGAGAGATTTCAGTGCCAACAGAAATGGCATGTGAATTCCATCATTTTGCACAAATTGAATCATTTAATTAAAACAGGGAATGGAACGGCTGTCCTTAGAAGGGCCATGACAGGGCTATTCAACTACATTCTTATGTGCGACAAATTGATCATAGAGGAAAACAGAAGGCATGTCCATGTTCCAAAGAGTCTTAGCTTTCAGGAATGGGGTTAAAATGCTAGAGCTTAAATTATTGTTAATCTAACTGCACTGTTCAATTTACAGTAGCTATTACAGTGAAATAATACCATGCTATTGTTTGAGGAGAGCACACAATTATGAAATTTGAAAATGTATTAATAAACCAATTAGGTACATTTGAGCAGTCTTGATACAATATTTTGAACCGATATGCAATGGTTCATTGGATCAGTCTAAAACCTGTAACATACACTGCTGCCATCTAGTGTGCAAAATCGAAATTGAGCCTGTGCTGGAATAATACATTATGGCCTTTCTCTTGCATTTCAAAGATGATGGTACAAAAATAATGTTTTTTCTTTGTATTATATTTTACCAGACCTAATATGTTATATTCTCCTACATTAATTTCACATTTCCAAAAACTGCAAAGTGTTTCATTTCAAATGATATCAAGAATATGCATATCCTTGCTTCAGGTCCTGAGCTACAGGCAGTTAGATTTCGGTATGCCATTTTAGGCGAAAATTGAAAAAAAAGGGTCACATCCTTAACAGGTTTGTAACATGCACACAATTTCGCACTCCTTGTTTTAAACCTGGGTGCAAAGGATGTTAAAAAATCGTCCTCCAAACTTACCAAATCCTTGGTATTCCGCAGTAATGCTTTATATCCCCCTCTGTGTCGGTTTGAGAGTTTTCATCTTCTGAATGAAGAGCGACTGTGTACCTCCCGTCGTGCGTAATGCGCTCGAGATACTACCTCGAAGGTTGTTCTGTATCTAGCTTCCGATGTAGTTGATTAATCGATGTCAAAAAGTCAGGATTAATAATGTTTATATGGTTCCGTTATTTAAAGATGACCTCGCAGTGAATCAGTGTATATACACTTAAAACACCTCCATTGGTAGTAAATATTCCCCGGCTGCAGTGCTGTCCGACAAATGTAATCCTATAATTACATTAAATCCCGTCAGGGGAGTTAGTGGCACACCATATTGGCCGACCTAATAAAAGGCGTTTAAAGAAGACTCCCGTCTGCGGGTCACCCACCCCTCATCCCTACGTCCCACTAATTGGAAAAGAGAGAGGGGAAATAAGGAGAGAAGGGGGTCACCGCAGTCAGACCGTGATGCTGACAGTCGGGATTGAGGTGATGAGAGTTACCCGATGTGATGTGAAAAGCTTCAACCCGTCGTCCGGGGTGGAATTCATCGTAAATTCTGGATAACATCAAAGTGGCCTACACTAGGATACATGCTCAGGAAATCAATCAGTCTGTTATGTAAGATCATCTGCAGGCTCAGCTACAGTAGTTAGCCCAGATCAGACAGTTGAGGAATCATGCATAAGAGAATAGCCTAGATTACATCAATGGTAAGAGCCTAAATCAAAGTTAAAGTAACTCTAAAAAATACATGTACAACGCTCCCGCACACGGACTCTGTACCGGTACCCCCTGTATATAGCCTCGCTATTGTTATTTTACTGCTGCTCTTTAATGATTTGTTACTTTATTTCTTAGTTTTTCGGGGATTTTTCATAACTGCATTGTTGGTTTAAGAGTTTGTAAGTAAGCGTTTCACGACTAACACTTGATTTGTAATCTATTACTGCTTGCATTTATTGACATTTTGTTGTAGTTGCTTATCATTTGTTCCAGTGCAATATCTTAAATGTATCCACGTTTGTTTTGTTATTGTAATTAAATCTATATAAAATAACGAAACAATGAATAACTTCTCCTTTCGATCATCCATGTTGACAATACAACGAATCCCCTGAAATAGCAAAAGAATTGGACAAAGACAACAAAACGAAAGACAACAGCAGAATGCAGCACTGATAATCAAATTCTGACACAAAAATACCGCGTGGAACAGCAGTTTGCAATTGTTGGTGTAATGTAAAATGTCACATTATGTTCATTGGCGATATAAAATATACTCTTGGATTAATACTTTTTTTTTTTAAATCCACTAATATGGGGGGGGGACAATTGTAAGGGATTTCTTCCATTGACGGAGAGGCGGACCAAAGCGCAGCGTGGTTATTTTGATTCATGTTTTAATAAATCACTTCACATGAACAAACTAACAAACTAACAAAAACAAGAAACGTGAAAACCCAAAACAGCCCTATCTGGTGCAAACCACAGAGACAGGAACAAAGACACTAAGGACAATCACCCACGACAAACTCAAAGAATATGGCTGCCTAAATATGGTTCCCAATCAGAGACAACAATAAACACCTGCCTCTGATTGAGAACCACTCCAGACAGCCATAGACTTTGCTAGATACCCCACTAAGCTACAATCCCAATACCAACACCAAAACCCCAAGACAAAACACACCACAATACAAAAACCCCATGCCACACCCTGGCCTGACCCAAAACATGAAGATAAACACAAAATACTTCGACCAGGGCGTGACAACAATGTACAAAAAGTGATGTACTTTCTAAACGGTTGACCCGATATGTATGAAAATACCCTCAAATTAAGCTGACAGTCTGCACTTTAACCTCATAGTCATTGTATAATTTCAAATCCAAAGTGGAGTACAGAGCCAAAACAACAACCAAACATTTTGACTATCCCAATACTTTTGGAGCTCCTTGTATATTTAGTTTGTATTCCAACTCTTTGATTCTCCTGAGATAGCTGTTGATCATGACTCTCACTTCCATTACAAATAAAATGAACAAGATGGAGCTGACAGAGATGGTCGCCTCTCTTCAGGTCCTTAGGAAACTATGCAGTAATTATTTTTTTAATGTATTTATTACATTGTTAGCACAGAAAATCTCAAGTGTTATTACGCACAGCCGGGAAGAACTATTGGATATAAATGCTACGTCAATTTACCAACATTACGACCAGTAATACAACTTTCCCAAAGCGGATCCTTTGTTCGGACCACCTTGGACATGGGATCTAATCCCAGAGGCCGACCCAAAACATTGTCACCGGAGGAGAGGCAGACAGAGCGGACTACTGGTCAGACTTAGAAGGAGAGCACACCATCCACCGCTTCTGGGCATATTACTCGCCAATGTCCAATCTCTAGACAAGGTAGACGAAATTAGGGCATGAGTTGCCTTCCAGAGAGACATCAGAGATTGTAACATTCTCTGTTTCACGGAAACATGGCTCACTCGGGATATGTTGTCAGAGTCGGTACAGTCACTTGGGTTCTTCATGCATTGCGTCGACAGAAACAAACATCTCTCTGGTAAGAAGAGCGGGGGTGTATGCCTTATGATTAACAATTCATGGTGCAATCATAACATACAGGAACTCAAGTCCTTTTGTTCACCTGACCTAGAATTCCTTACAATCAAATGCCGAACCGCATTATCCCCCAAGAGAATTCTCTTCGATTATAGTCACCCACCCCAAGCAGATACCTCATCGGCCCTGAAAGAACTTCACTGGACTCTATGTAAACTGGAAGCCTTATATCCTGAGGCTGCATTTATTGTATCTTGGGATTTTAACAAAGCTAATCTGAAAACAAGGCTACCTAAAATTTACCAGCATATCGAATGCGCTACAAGATCTGGTAGTGTTCTTGACCATTGCTACTCTAACTTCCGTGACACATGCAAGGCCCTTCCACTCCCTCCCTTCGGCAAATCTGACCATGACTCCATTTTGTTGCTCCTCGCCTATAGGCAGAAACTAAAACAAGAAACACCCGTGCTCAGGTCTATCCAAAGCTGGTCTGACCAATCGGATTCCACGCTTCAAGATTGCTTCCATCACATGGATTGGGATATGTTAGCCTCAGACAACAACATTGACGTATATGCTGACTCAGTGACTGAAAGCGCAAACCACCGCTTTTAATCATGGCAAGGAGACTAGAAACATGACCGAATACAAACAGTGTAGTTATTCCCTCTGCAAGGCAAACAAACAAGCAAAGAGTCAGTATAGAGACAAAGTAGAGTCGCAATTCAACGGCACAAACACAAGACGTATGTGGCAGGGTCTACAGACAGTCACGGATTACAAAAAGAAAACCAGCCCTGTCGCGAACATTGACGCCTTGCTCCCAGACAAATTTTTGCTAGGCATCCCTAGCCGCGTCCTCAGAGCATGCGCAGACCAACTGGCTGGTGTGTTTAGACATATTCAATCAATCCCTGTCTGTTGTCCCCACATGCTTCAATATGGCCACCATTATTCCTGTTCCCAAGAAAGCTAAGGTAACTGAACTAAATGATTATCATCCCATTGTGCTCACTTCTGTCAGCATGAAATGCTTTGAGAGACTAGTCAAGGATCATATCACCTCCACCCTATCTGATACCCTAGATCCACTCAAATTTTCTTACCGCCCCAATAGGTCCACAGATGATGCAATCGCCATCACACTGCACACTGCCCTATCCCATCTGGACAAGAGGAATAGCTATGTAAGAATGGTGTTCATTGATTACAGCTCAGCATTCAACACCATAGTACCCTCCAAACTCATCATTAAGCTTGAGACCCTGGGTCTCGACCCCGCCCTGTGCAACTGGATCCTGAACTTTGACTGGACGCCCCCAGGTGGTGAAGGTAGGAAACAACATCTCCACTCCGCTGATCCTCAACACTGGGGCCCCACAAGGGTGTGTTCTCAGCCCTCTCCTGTACTCCTTGTTCACCCATGACTGCATGGCCATGCATGCCTCCAACTCAATCATCAAGTTTGCAAACGACACAACAGTGGTAGGCTTGATTACCAACAATGACGAGACTGCCTACAAGGAGGGACTGGGCCCTCGGAGTGTGGTGTCAGGAAATTCAACAAAACAAAGGAGATGATCGAGGACTTCAGGAAACAGCAAAGGGAGCACCCCCCCCCCCATCCACATCGACAGAACAGTAGTGGAGAAGGTGGATTTTTAAAAAAAAGTTCCCCGGCATACATATCATGGACAAACTGAAATGGTCCACCCACACAGACAGCGTGGAGAAGACGCAACAGCGCCTCTTCAACCTCAGGAGGCTGAAGAAATGTGTCTTTTCACCAAAAACCCTAAAACTTTTACAGATGCACAATCGAGAGCATCCTGTCGGGCTGTATCACCGCCTGGTACGGCAACTGCACGGCCCTCAACCGCAAGACTCTCCAGAAGGTAGTGCAGTCTGCACAACGCATCACCGGGGCAAGCTACCTGCCCTCCAGGACACCTACAGCACCCGATGTCACAGCAAGGCCAAAAAGATCATGAAGGACAACAACCACCTGAGCCACTGCCTGTTCACCCCTCTATCATCCAGAAGGCGAGGTCAGTACAGGTGTAACAAAGCTTGGACCGAGAGACTGAAAAACAGCTTCTATCTCAAGGCTGAGATACAGCCATCACTAACATAGAGAGGCTGCAGCCAACATACAGACTTAAATCTCAATCTCAGTTGTTTGGCAATGCCTATCTGTGTGTATTGCTCAGGGTCTAGAATCCAAGCTATATGCACGAATGTTGTTGTTTTGTAGAAAACCTTTGTTGATACCACAGATAGAACAATGAGCAAGATATTTCACCAGATATATAAATGTGAAGCATCCGATTGGCGTTTCCACTCATTACCAAATATGGTGAAGAGAGGAAGCCTAGTGGCCAGCAGTGGGAGAAGATGGAGCGAGATGGATTTTGGCCGACATTCTGCAAATTGTCTCATTGATGAAAATGTTTATCTCAATACAGTTTTCTATTTCCAAAACTACAATCTATTACAAACAGAATGGACTAAGTATGTAGACTATACTCTTTGACAATTTTTTTAAAAATTCTTTAGAGGGAGTGCAAGGGCGTATTGAGTTATTGCACACACGTGCTTCACATAGTAGGCGTTCCGTAATGGAAATATGCAAATACATGCTAGACCGCGCCAATAGGATCTCTCTAGCTTGTGCTTGGCTCTGCCCACCTCATTGACCTTGCTTGTCCTGTTCACTGTGATTCATTTGCACCCATTGGAAATGACAGGCTCTGGTCTATCTTGAGTTAGTTATGGCCACCGCCAGATGGCCACCGCTAGATAACTACCTAGCAAGATGACGAAGAAATGATTGAATTCAATCTCCATAATCCCGAAGGTGCCAGCCCATAGCCAAATGTTTAGCTAGCTAGTGTCTGTTAGCATATTCGCTAGCTAGCGCAACATAAGGACACTGCACTAACTCGGCAGCTATTTCATGGAAACTAGCTAATCCATTGGGATTTAATTACAATGACAATACTAGCCACACAGTGGACACTTATCTTGGAGGAAGTACTTAGCTTTCCACCATCCCATAGCCTACATTGCATATTACGTGTGACTGGCTCATCCGTGAATGAATTCTTCTTTGGTAATATGGCGGTCCGCAAACAAATGTTACAGGTGCATGCCGTCACCTACTGTATTGGCTGTGTGTTAGTTTACTATTCTGTAGTATGGGGGGAAAAATGCCCTACCAACTAACCCTACACCCATTAAAATCACTATTCCACAACTTTGGCCCTATCAGATCCTACACCAGGCTAGCAGCCTGGGAGGACAGGACACTATCGTTCAAAACACCTTGTAACTCTTCTGCAGTAAAATCTCATACACCTAAGTACTTCTCTGCAGCTGCCACCACAACATCTATCCTCTGTGATTTACGTTTCATTCCTGCGGTACAGTTGACAACCATGGCCACGAACACCAAAAACTCTGATGCGTTTCTCTCACTGGACACCTCTGATCTCCAGCACCATGGATGCCCCTACAGTTTACAAACACAACTTTTTACACAGATGCTACACATTCCTTGGTCTCATGTCCTCCTGCACACTTCTCACATCTAGGAATCTCCCTCCTACACACTGCTGCCACATGACCATAAGCTTGACACCTAAAACACCGTAATGGGTTCAGGACAAAAGATGTCACGGTATAACTGACATATCCTAACTTGACTTTATCTAGTAAAAACGCTACATCAAAACTCAGTAGTACAGACAGTGTCTTCTCTGTTTCACCATGCTCTCCACTGGGTCTGCGTTGCACCAAACGACGGGTATCACACAACTACAGTTGGCCATCCTCAAAACGTAACACCACTCCAGTTATCACTCCTTTTAAAGGCACCCTTCTCCGGAGAGTAAAGCAAGTCACAGTTCTTGTCCCTAATCGGTAGGTTTGTTGCTACCGGGTTGGCACACCTCACGCAGCAGGTACCACTTTTGTTCTAGCAAGAGAAGGAACAGCCTCCCACTGTGATGAGTACCTATTGGCAGTCTATTGGCTGTGAGATTCTCAGTGTGTTACATGCTTTAACACGTGAAGTTTTGACAGTCTGTTCATTTAAAGTAACTTTTCAGTGAAAATCACACTTTAGAAAGTTAATTTTCTGTTAACTCATACCCATATAGTGTTGTTGACTCGTGCTATACTTGTACTTGTGGCCAAAGCATACATTTGAGAAAGAAGAGCTGGCCAATCAGCAGTCTAGAGGAAGAATTGGCCAAACAGCAGTCTAGAGGAAGAAGAGTTGGCCAAACAGCAGTCTAGAGGAAGAAGAGCTGGCCAATCAGCAGTCTAGAGGAAGAAGAGCTGGCCAAACAGCAGTCTAGAGGAAGAATTGGCCAAACAGCAGTCTAGAGGAAGAATTGACCAAACAGCAGTCTAGAGGAAGAAGAGCTGGCCAAACAGCAGTCTAGAGGAAGAAGAGCTGGCCAAACAGCAGTCTAGAGGAAGAAGAGCTGGCCAATCAGCAGTCTAGAGGAAGAATAATTGGCCAAACAGCAGTCTAGAGGAAGAAGAGCTGGCCAAACAGCAGTCTAGAGGAAGAAGAGCTGGCCAATCAGCAGTCTAGAGGAAGAATAATTGGCCAAACAGCAGTCTAGAGGAAGAAGAGCTGGCCAAACAGCAGTCTAGAGGAAGAAGAGCTGGCCAAACAGCAGTCTACTACCCGCATTCATATTTTTAATGACCGGTATACGCACACACCATTCCAACACAGACAAGCTGCTTTTTAACATTCTTAATTACACTTTTTTGGAAAGAAAACAATTTCACTCATATTGTAAGTAATTATAGGTCATATTTAACAGAAATCTGGAAACACTTTAATTAGTGACGATTACTTGTGTGTTGCTGCCCTCGTGTGGTCTTTCTAGGGTTTCTATCTTCACATTATTACCATAATGCTTCAGAATATAATTTAACTGACACAGCCACACAGACTTACTTTAAAAATGCAGTCTTGTCACAACTAATGAAATACTATAATTAATGTAGGGCATCAGTAAAGCCGACACAAAGAGAGTGTGTCATGTCAGATGAGGTTCCATCGACGTATCAGCTCAAGGCTTCAACAACAACCTGGATTTACTTTGTAAACAAAATGATGGTACACTCAAATTAGACTGAACAAAAATATAAACGCAACATGCAACAATTTCAAAGATTTTTCAGTCAAGTGAAATAAATGCGTTAGGCTCTAATCTATGGATTTTTCACGACTGGGAATATAGATCTTACATTTAAAAAAGTTGGGACGTGGATCAGAAAACCAGTTAGTGTCTGATGTGACCACCATTTGACTCATGCAGCATAACACATTCCCTTTGCATAGAGTTGATCAGACTGTTGATTGTGGCCTGTGGAATGTTGTCCCACTCCTCTTCAATGGCTGTGCGAAGGTATTGGATATTGGTGGGAACTGGAACACGCTGTCGTACACATTGATCCAGAGCATCCCAAACATGCTCAATGGGTGACATGTCTGGTAAGTATGCAGGGCATGGAAGAGCTGGGACTGTTTCAGCTTGAAGAAATTATGTACACAGATCCTTGTGACATAGGGCCTTGCATTATCATGCTGAAACATCAGGTGATAGTGGCGGATGAATGGCACGACAATGGGCCTCAGGATCTCGTCATGGTATCTCTGTGCATTCAAATTGCCATCAATAAAATGCAATTCTGTTCATTGTCCGTAGTTTATGCCTGCTCATACCGTAACCCCACCGCCACCATGGGGCACTCTGTTCACAAAGTGAACATCAGCAAACCCCTTGCTCACACGACGCCATACGGTTGTAAAACAGGTTGGATGTACTGCCAAATTCTCAAAAATGACGTGGTAGGTGGCTTATGGTACAGAAATTAACATTGCATTCTCTGGCAACAGCTTTGATGGACATTCCTGCAGTCAGCATGCCAATTGCATGTTCCCTCAAAACTTGAGACATCTGTGGCATTGTGTTGTGTGACAAAACTGCACATTTTAGAGTGGCCTTTTATTGTCCCCAGCACAAGGCGCATCTGTATAATGATCATGCTGTTTAATCAGCTTCCTCATATGCCACACCTGTCAGGTGGATGGATTATATTGGCAAAGATAATGCTCACAAACAGGAATGTAAACAAATGAGTCCACAAAAATTGAGAGAAAAAAGCTTTTTGTGCATATGGACCATTTCGGGATATTTCATTTCAGCTCATGAAACATGGGACACTTTACATGTTGCGTTTATATTTTTGTTCAGTGTAGTACGATATGTTACGTTTAGCACGGTATGTATTAATTTGTGGATGTCCATCATCCATTTCGTATGATATGTTACTGGTTAATGATACGAATTTGCAATATGTATAATATGTTATGAATTCCAATTTGTAGTGGCTAAAGTCAGCTACGTGATGAAAGTTAGCTAGACTAGGGGATAAGGTTAGGGTTAGGTTGAAGGGTTACGGGAAGGGTTAGCTAACATGCTAAGTATTTGCAAACACCTGAGGTTGGTGGCATCTTAATTGGGGAGGACGGGCTCGTGGTAATTGCCGGAGTGTAATACGTGGAATGGTATCAAATACATCAAACACATGGTTTGATGCCATTGCATTATTATGAGCCGTCCTCCCATCAGCAGCCTCCACTGGTTGAAAAGTACACAACCAGTCAAAAGTTTGGACACACCTACTCATTCACGGGTTTTTGTGAGGGGAACGGCACCTCACTACCTCCAGGCTCTGATCAGGCCCTACACCCAAACAAGGGCACTGCGTTCATCCACCTCTGGCCTGCTCGCCTCCCTACCACTGAGGAAGTACAGTTCCCGCGCAGCCCAGTCAAAACTGTTCGCTGCTCTGGCCCCCCAATGGTGGAACAAACTCCCTCACGACGCCAGGACAGCGGAGTCAATCACCACCTTCCGGAGACACCTGAAACCCCACCTCTTTCAGGAATACCTAGGATAGGATAAAGTAATCCTTCTCACCCCCCCCCCCCCCTTAAAAGATTTAGATGCACTATTGTAAAGTGGCTGTTCCACTGGATGTCTTAAGGTGAACGCACCAATTTGTAAGTCGCTCTGGATAAGAGCGTCTGCTAAATGACTTAAATGTAAATGTTTTTCTTTAATTTGACTATTTTCTACATTGTAGAGTAATAGTGAAGACATCAACATTATGAAAATACACTTACAGTGGGGCAAAAAAGTATTTAGTCAGCCACCAATTGTGCAAGTTCTCCCACTTAAAAAGATTAGAGAGGCCTGTAATTTTCATCATATGTACACTTCAACTATGACAGACATGGGATGGCATATAGCTGCAGAATGCTGTGGTAGCCACACTGGTTAAGTGTTCCTTGAATTCTAAATAAATCAGTGTCAGTTGCAAAGCACCCCCACACCTCCTCCATGCTTCACGGAGGGAACCACACATGCAGAGATGATCCATTCACCTACTCTGCATCTCACAAAGACACTGTGGTTTGAACCAAAAATCTCAAATTTGGACTCATCAGGCTAAAGGACAGATTTCCACCGGTTATCTAATGTCCATTACTCATGTTTCTTGGCCCAAGCAAGTCTCTTCTTATTACTGGTGTCCTTTAATAGTGGTTTCTTTGCAGCAATTTGACCATGAAGACCTGATTCACACAGTCTCCTCTGAACAGTTGATGTAGAGATGTGTGTGTTACCTGAACTCTGCGAAGCATTTTTTTGGGCTGCAATTTCTGAGGCTGGTAACTCTGATGAACTTATCCTCTGCAGCAAAGGTAACTCTGGGTCTTCCTCTCATGTGGTGGTCCTCATGAGAGCCAGTGTCATCATAGCGCTTGATGGTTTTTATGTTCAAATATTCTTTATTGAACACCCACAAGAATGGTGCATAGGTATAAAAGATGTGTGCAATTCCTATCTAAACATAAAAGAACAGACAGAAACAGAAAGACCCAGAGATCTAGGTACAAAGTCAATAATACAAAATGACATACAGAACAAGGACAGGCAGAAAGAAAGAAGGTAGATTCAAATATTACAATTGAGAGCGCGTTAGAATGTACAAATTCACAGCGCCGACTGGTCCAAGTAAGAAAGGAAAGGCTGACAGATTTGATGAAATGTTGATAATTTATTGTTCAGAATATACAGTTGAAGTCGGAGGTTTACATACACTTAGGTTGGAGTCATTAAAACTCGTTTTTCAATCACTCCACAAATTTCTTGTTAACAAACTATAGTTTTGGCAAGTCAGTTTGGCAATGACACAAGTCATTTTCCCAACAATTATTTACAGACAGATGATTTCACTTAAAATATCACAATTCCAGTGGGTCAGAAGTTTACATACACTAAGTTGACTGTGCCTTTAAACAGCTTAGAAAATTCCAGAAAATAATGTCATGCCTTTAGAAGCTTCTGATAGGCTAATTGACATCATTTGAGTCAATTGTAGGTGTACCTGTGGATGTATTTCAAGGTGTACCTTCAAACTCAGTGCCTCTTTGCTTGATGTCATGGGAAAATCAAAAGTAGTAAGCCTAGACCTCAGAAAACAATTGTAGACCTCCACAAGTCTGGCTCATCCTTGGAAGCAATTTCCAAACGCCTGAAGGTGCCACGTTCCTCATAACATAACCTGAAAGGCCGCTCAGCAAGGAAGAAGCCACTGCTCCAAAACCGCTATAAAAAAGCCAGACTACGGTTTGCAACTGCACATGGGGACTAAGATCATAATTTTTGAAGAAATGTCCTCTGGTCTGATGAAACATAAATATAAAACTATTTGGCCGTAATGACCATCATTATGTTTGGAGGAAAAAGGGGGATGCTTGCGAGCCGAAGAACACCATCCCAACCATGAAGCACGGGGGTTGTGGGGGTGCTTTACTGCAAGAGGGACTGGTGAACTTCACAAAATAAATGGCATCATGAGGAAGGGAAATTATGTGGATATATTGAAGCAACATCTCAGGACAACAATCAGGAAGTTGAAGCTTGGTCGCGAATGGGTCTTCCAAATGGACAATGACCCCAAGCATACTTCCAAAGTTGTGGCAAAATGGCTTAAGGACAACAAAGTCAAGTTATTGGAGTGGCCATCACAAAGCCCTGACCTCAATCCTATAGAACATTTGTGGGCAGAATGGAAAAAGTGTGTGCAAACAAGGAGGTCTACAAACCTGACTCAGTTACACCAGCTGTCAGGAGGAATGGGCCAAAATTCACCCAACTTGTTATGGGAAGCTTGTGGAAGGCTACCCAAATTGTTTGACCGAAGTTAAACAATTTAAAAGGCAATGCTACCAAATACCAACTGAGTGTATGTAAACTTTTAACCCACTGGGAATGTGATGAAAGAAATAAAAGCTTAAATAAATAATTCTCTCAACTATTATTCTGTCATTTCACATTCTTAAAATAAAGTGGTGATGTCCTAACTGACCTAAAACTGAATTTTTACTAGGATTAAATGTCAGAAATTGTGAAAAACTGAGTTTAAATGTATTTGGATGAGGTGTATGTAAACTTCTTGTGCCAGACCACTTGTTCCACCCACCTACATTTAAGTCTGCTATGAGAATTGTTTTTCAGGTGGGTTTCTTGCAAAAATATAATATCAGAAGAGAGTGCTTTCAAGTGGGCTAGGACCACACGCCGAGTTGAGTTGATGCCAAAGAGCTCCATTTTGGCCTCATCTGACCACAACACTTTCACCCAGTTGTCCTCTGAATCATTCAGTTGTTCATTGGCAAACTTCAGGCAGGCATGTATATGCGTTTTCTTGAGCAGGGGGACCTTGCGGGCGCTGCCGGATTTCAGTCCTTCACGGTGTAGTGTGTTACCAAATGTTTTCTTGGTGACTATGGTCCCAGCTGCCTTGAGATCATTGTCAAGATCCTTCCGTGTAGTTCTGGGCTGATTCCTCACCGTTCTCATGATCATTGCAACTACACGAGGTGAGATCTTGCATGGAGCCCCAGGCCGAGGGAGATTGACAGTTCTTTTGTGTTTCTTCCATTTACGAATAATCACACCAACTGTTGTCACCTTCTCATCAAGCTGCTTGGTGATGGTCTTGTAGCCCATTCCAGCCTTGTGTAGGTCTACAATCTTGTCCCTGACATCCTTGGAGAGCTCTTTGGTCTTGGCCATGGTGGAGAATTTAGAATCTGATTGATTGATTGCTTCTGTGGACAGGTGTCTTTTATACAGGTAACAAGCTGATATTAGGAGCACTCCCTGTAAGAGTGTGCTCCTAATCTCAGCTCATTACCTGTATAAAAGACACCTGGGAGCCAGAAATCTTTCTGATTGAGAGGGGGTCAAATACTTATTTCGCTCATTAAAATGTAAATCAATTTATACAATTTTTGACATGCGTTTTTCTGGATTTTTTTGTTGTTATTCTGTGTCACTGTTCAAATAAACCTACTATTAAAATCATAGACTGATCATTTCTTTGTCAGTGGGCAAACGTACAAAATCAGCAGGAGATCAAATACTTTTTTCCCTCACTGTATGGGATTATGCAATCGGCAGCCTCCTTTTCCAAAGAATCTCAAACCTGCGACCTTAAAGTGCAGCTGAAGACCACATGCGATGTTCATTGATATCAATTGAGGATGCTGAATTCACTGTTTTTATTCAGCAGTTGAGTCGCAAAATGAACATGGGAAAGAATGATTTTTCCTCCATAATGAGTGTACTTGACAGCTGCTCTGATGATATTTTCCCTAATATAAACTCTGTTCAGGCTCATTGTCACCCTTCCAATGACATCATGCAGTGTGGAGAGACTTTTCTCAACAACAACTAGGATAAGAAATCGTCTTCGCACATCAATGACAAGCGGCTGGCTGAACCACTTCAGTTTGCTGTCTTTTGAGTGTGAATTGACAGATACATTGGATTATGATGAAATCATCACCATATTCAACTCAAAGCCTCACCGTCTGCACCTTGTGATGTAGGTCACGCCTAAAGATATGTCTACTAAAGGTAAGGTACTACTACTATAGTACCACTGCCCGCCATGGTATAAATGGTAACATCGAATATAGGCTTGTTTGCCCATCGAGATTAAAGTGCACCTGAAGATAAGTTTCATGTTGTTGGCAAGTTGGCAACTGGTCTAAAGTTACTGTCTTGTTTTAATATGCTGGGATGGGTAATCATTTGTATATGTAACGAGGTTGCTCCAAGTACTATGCACTAGTATAAAACAATTGTATTACTAAATAATATACGGTGCACATCGCAAAATAAATCTAATAAACAAGTAGAAAAAATGCCTATCCAAATTTTTCTAGGCCTATCCCCCCAAAACATTCTGGCTACGCCCCTGCTGCGAAGCCACAGTTCGAATAGTGCTCTCGATTTTGGTGTCCAGGTTAAGTTAGATTGTTTCGCAAAAAAGTTGCAGGAGCCTCTCTCACACACAGCCGTTCACTCCAACATGCAAGCTCCGCCCCCACTTCATGGTTTTTGCAACTGCACTTGAAGAAACTTTAAAAGTTCTTGAAATGTTCTGGATTGACTGACCTTTATGTCTTATTGCAATAATGTACTGTCATTTCTCTTTGCTTATTTGTGCTGTTCTTGCCATAATATGGACTTGGTATTTTACCAAATAGGGCTATCTTCTGCATACCACCCCTACCTTGTCACAACACAACTGATTGGCTCAGTCCACAAATGAACTTTTAACAAGGCACACCTGTTAAATGCATTCCAGGTGAATACCTCATGAAGCTGGTTTAGAGAATGCCAAGAGTTTTAAGTTCCTCGGCATACACATCACAGACAAACTGAATTGGTCCACTCACACTGACAGCGTCGTGAATAAGGCGCAGCAGCGCCTCTTCAACCTCAGGAGGCTGAAGAAATTCGGCTTGTCACCAAAAGCACTCACAAACTTCTACAGATGCACAATCGAGAGCATCCTGGCGGGCTGTATCACCGCCTGGTACGGCAACTGCTCCGCCCTCAACCGTAAGGCTCTCCAGAGGGTAGTGAGGTCTGCACAACGCATCACCGGGGGCAAACTACCTGCCCTCCAGGACACCTACACCACCCGATGTTACAGGAAGGCCATAAAGATCATCAAGGACATCAACCACCCGAACCACTGCCTGTTCACTCCGCTATCATCCAGAAGGCGAGGTCAGTACAGGTGCATCAAAGCTGGGACCGAGAGACTGAAAAACAGCTTCTATCTCAAGGCCATCAGACTGTTAAACAGCCACCACTAACATTGAGTGGCTGCTGCCAACACACTGTCATTGACACTGACCCAACTCCAGCCACTTTAATAATGGGAATTGATGGGAAATGTTGTAAATATATCACTAGCCACTTTAAACAATGCTACCTTATATAATGTTACTTACCCTACATTATTCTTCTCATATGCATACGTATATACTGTACTCTACATCATCGACTGCATCCTTATGTAATACATGTATCACTAGCCACTTTAACTATGCCACTTTGTTTACTTTGTCTACATTCTCATCTCATATCTCATATGTATATACTGTACTCGATACCATCTACTGTATGCTGCTCTGTACCATCACTAATTCATATATCCTTATGTACATATTCTTTATCCCCTTACACTGTGTATAAGACAGTAGTTTTGGAATTGTTAGTTAGATTACTTGTTGGTTATCACTGCATTGTCGGAACTAGAAGCACAAGCATTTCGCTACACTCGCATTAACATCTGTTAACCATGTGTGTATGTGACAAATAAAAATTTGATTTGATTTGATTTGATATGATTTGAGTGTGCAATGCTGTCATCAAGGCAAAGGGTGGCTACTTTGAAGAATCTCAAACACTTTTTTGATTATTGCATAATTCCATATCTGTTATTTCATAGTTTTATTATTTTACAATGTAGAACATATTAAAATTAAGAAAAACCCTTGAATGAGTAGGTGTGTCCAAACTTTTGACTGGTACTGTAGCTTAAAATGATTAAGTAGATGCAGAGTTACTAATTAGCTAAAATGCTAAAGTTGTCCATGATGAGATTGGAACACAAATGGGGGGTGGACCAGTATGACAAAAAAGTATGAAAATGTATGCACTCACTATTGTAAATCACTCTGGATGATATCGTCTTCTAAATGACTAAAATGTAAAAAACAAAAACAATTGCTATATGTTCAAGTTATGCACCAGATCAACCACCCTGCTTTTTTTTTTGCCTTAAGTAATCTCTCTGTTATGTAACCACACCAATACTCAACATACTGTATCATACTAATTTGAGTGTCCTGGATTTTCATTTACTATGTTACTTCTCGTCTATGAGACCAGCCTGTCAACTACACTATTCGGTCAAGTTTCAACAGGTTACCCATTTATGGTAGCGTACACGCCCTCTGTGTGTAACAGGTAATGTACATCAGGAAGTTACTGCTCTGTCACCGCCATCGAATGTTTTAACCTGAGATTTTACAAAATGCAAATATCGTGGGTTTGATAACATTTATCCGGAATCATTTAGGCACATCTCTTTGTTGTTTTATCAGTGGACATGCGGCTCACAAAAAAATGCGCTCGAGCGCTCCTGGGAATTGTGACTTTGCTCCTCAACCTGTCAGGTGAGAGAACGTTCAAAACATTCTTTCAAACTTAGCAAGCAGGCGTTAACGATCAGTTGCTAATTATGTATTGAGTGTGGCCTTCCCATTCTCAATGTTGCAAAATATGTCGATAAACTGAAGAATTATATACTAAAGTGGTCACTCGTTTTTAGTTTGATATAAACTACCGTTCAAACGTTTGGTCACTTAATAAAAATTGCCTTGTTTTTGAAATAAAAGCACTTTTTGTCCATTTTAAAATAACATTAGATAATAAATATATTGTAGATATTTAATGTTGCGGGTACATTAAACAGCACCCACAAAATACCAGTCTCAACGTCATCAGTAAAGAGGCGACTCCGGAATCGAGTTTAAAAGAAAAAGCCATATCTCAGACTGGCCAATAAAAAGAAAAGATTAAGATGGGCAAAATAACAAACACTGGACAGGACCCTGTCTTTCAAAGATAATTCGTAAAAATCCAAATAACTTCACAGACCTTCATCGTAAAGGGTTTAAACGCTTTTTCCCATGCTTGTTCAATGAACCATCAATTAATGAACATGCACCTGTGGAACAGTCGTTAAGACACTAACAGCTTACAGACGGTAGGCAATTAAGGTCACAGTTATGAAAACTAGGAGGCCTTTCCACTGACTCTGAAAAACACCAAAAGAAAGATGTCCCTGCTCATCTGTGTGAACAAGCCTTAGGCATGCTGCAAGGAGGCATGAGGACTGCAGATGTGGCCAGGGCAATACATTGCAATGTCCAAACTGTGAGACGCCTAAAACCGCACTACAGGGAGACAGGACGGACAGCTGATCTTCCTCGCAGTGGCAGACCACGTGTAACAACACCTGTACAGGATCGGTACATCTGAACATCACACCTGCGGGACAGTTACAGGATGGCAACAACTGCCCGAGTTACACTAGGAACGCACAATCCCTCCATCAGTGCTCAGACTGTCTGCAATAGGCAGAGAGAGGCTGGATTGAGGGCTTGTAGGCCTGTTTTAAGGCAGGTCCTCACCAGACATCACCGGCAACAACTTCGCCTATGGGCACAAACCCACCGTCACTGTACCAGACAGGACTGGCAAAAAGTGCTCTTCACTGACGAGTCAAGGGTTTTGTCTCATTAGCGGATTTGCGGGAACTTGCAGGTGCCTTGGTGGAAGAATAGGGTAACATCTCACAGCACAGAACTGGCAAATGTGGTGCAGTCCACGAGGAGGAGATGCACTGCAGTACTTAATGCAGCTGGTGGCCACACCAGATACTGACTTGATTTTACATTTAATACATTTTAAACTGTTTTTCACAATTCCTGACATTTAATCCTAGTAACAATTCCCTGTCTTGGGTCAGTTGGGATCACCACTTTATTTTAAGAATGCGAAATGTCAGAATAATAGTAGAGAGAGTAATTGATTTCAGCTTTTCTTTTATCACATTCCCAGTTGGTCAGAAGTTTACATGCACTCAATGAGTATTTGGTAGCATTGCCTTTAAATTGTTTAACTTGGGTCAAATGTTTCAGGTAGCCTTCCACAAGCTTCGCACAAAAAGTTGGGTGAATTTTGGCCCATTCCTCCTGACAGAGCTGGTGTAACTGAGTCAGGTTTGTAGGCCTCCTTGCTTGCACCCGCTTTTTCAGTTCTGCCCACAAACTTTCTATGGGATTGAGGTCAGGGCTTTGTGACGGCCACTCCAATACCTAGACTTTGTTGTCCTGAAGCCATTTTGCCACAACTTTGGAAGTATGCTTGGGGTCATTGTCCATTTGGATGACCCATTTACGAACAAGCTTTAACTTCCTGACTGATGTCTTGAGATGTTTCGTCAATATATCCAGATAATGTTCCTCCCTCATGATGCCATCTATTTTGTGAAGTGTACCAGTCCCTCCTGCAGCAAAGCACCCCCACAACATGATGCTGCCACCCCGTGCTTCATGGTTGGGATTGTGTTCTTCGGCTTGCAAGCCTCCCCCTTTTTCCTCCAAACATAACGATGGTCATTATGGCCAAACAGTTCTATTTTTGTTTCATCAGACCCGAGGACATTTCTCCAAAAAGTATGATCTTTGTCCCCATGTGCAGTTGCAAACCGTAGTTTTTTTTTAATGGTGGTTTTGGAGCTGTGGCTTCTTCCTTGCTGAGCGGCCTTTCAGGTTATGTCGATATAGAACTTGTTTTACTGTGGATATAGATACTTTTGTACCTGTTTCCTCCAGCATCTTCACAAGGTCCTTTGTTGCTGTTCTCGGATTGATTTGCACTTTTCGCCCCAAAGTACGTTCATCTCTAGAAGACAGAACGCGTCTCCTTCTTGAGCGGTATGGCGGATACGTGGTCCCATGGTGTTTATACTTGTGTACTCTTATTTGTACAGATGAGTGTGGTACCTTCAGGCATTTGGAAATTGCTCCCAAGGATGAACCAGACTTGTGGAGGTCTCCAATTTTTTTTTCTGAGGTTTTGGCTGATTTCTTTTGATTGTTCCATGATGTCAAGCAAAGAGGCATGGAGTTTGAAGATGGGCCTTGACTCAAATAATGTCAAATGATGTCAATTAGCCTAACAGAAGCTTCGATAGCCATGACATAATTCTCTGGAATTTCAAGCTGTTTAAAGGCACAGTCAACTTAGTGTATGTAAACTTCTGACCTACTGGATTTGTGATACAGTGAAATAATTTGTCTGTAAACAATTGTTGGAAAAATGACTTGTGTCATGCACAAATTAGATGTCCTTGCCGACTTGCCAAAACTATCGTTTGTTACATTTCTTGTTATGGAGTCGTTGAAAAACAATTTTTAATGACTCCAACCTAAGTGTATGTTTACTTCCAACTTCAACTGTATAGTGTATGTGGGTTTTTGGATGACAAGACCCTAGGCAAGACCCTAGGCAAGACCCTAGGCAAGACCCTAGGCAATATTTCTTAAATTTACAAGAGGAAAATCATTTCTGCAAAAATTGATATAAATGTTGATATTAGTTGGCAAGGGTCTTAACTTCAACAATATAGTGTTTTGATGTATTAAGACTTTTTCTGGTAGATGTTTCTAAAACCCTTTTCCATCTGCTTGATATACCTTACTTTCAAAAAAATATAGACTCTTGCATTTTGGTGCTCATGGGTCCTTTTACATAGCCAGTTGCTACAAAGCAAAAATATTAAGCTTTTCCGCTTTGCTCTGTAATATGAGTAGTATTTTGATTGCAATAACAATTTTCTTAATGAATTAATATTGATAAATATAAACATGATAATATCTGATTACTTTTTCTATATATTGTGTAACATCATTTTAAAGTTGTTGTCCATTTTTTACAGAGAAATTGGTTGAATTTCCTACTATGTCAATCACAGCCCTCTGTTTACTTGTATCATTGCACATCCTGCTAATCACCCGCAGAGGGCGAACATTTTTAATCTATTTTCTCATTCACTCTGTTGGTAACCTCGGCTTCCAGTATCCAGTACGGAAAAACGTAGTGGAACGTTGAATTAAATGGAAATGGTGCTATACTAAAAGACCAGTTGAAAAACGGAGAGGGTTTGGGTTGTGGGCCGCAATGCACCGCTGCCTTTTAAATACGTCACTCATTGCTTCAAGGCACACCCACAGAACTGTGCAAACGTACACTCTTGAACAGACAAAGGTACAAGAACGTTTTGGGGTAACGTGTTGTTCAGTACAAACCGTTCCGCAAACTGAATGCACCCAAATAAGCAGACCAGAGCGGCCCCGCCCCTATTAGATAAAGGGAGCCGGATGTATCGATTTCACTTCCGTCTCTAGATACTCTAACTTATTTTAAAGATATAGTTCACCCAAATTATAGAATGACATATTGGTTTCCTCACCCTGTAATCAATCTATGGACAAAAAGGCTAATATCGGTCTCATAACTTGAATTGGATTTGTGCCACAAATACTCAAACGTTAGCATGTGGAGACCATGCCAAGGAATTTAAACCAAGGCATGGATTGCTTTCATACCTTGTCCATAGACTGCTTACAGAGTAAGGAAGCCAATGTGTAATTTGGGTGAACTATCCCTTTTTAAGCCTCTTTCTGACAAGAACTTCTACAGGCTTTCATATAAAGGCGAAAGCCTGGTAGAGGATACTCTGTTGGTAATGCTTACAAATTATATTATAACTGTAAAAGCATCAGATCCCCACTCTGGAACTTGGATATGCCAGTAGAGTATATTTCATTGTTTGGTTATGTTATTAATGTTGAATTGTTAATATGTCGATATGCTATTCAAAGACAAAAGAGATCCTACCATGGTAAGTTTGGGCATAGACCAGTCATCTGACACAGGACTTGATACAGCGTACTTCCTGACAATTTGAACGTAACAGAAGGGCATTTCCATTAGAAATGAACCATGAGGGCTTCAAGTGGCGCACGAGTGACGCAGTGGTCTAAGTAGCTGTGCCAATAGAGTTTCTGGGTTCAAGTCCAGGCTCTGTCGAGGCCGGCCGCGACCAGGAGACCCATGGGGTGGTGCACAATTGGCCCAGCATCGTCCGGGCTAGGGGAGGGTTTGGCCGGCAGGGATGTCCTTGTCCCATCGCGCACTAGCGACTCCTATGGAGGGCCGGGTGCACAGTGTTTCCTCCAACACATTGGTGCGGCTGGCTTCCGGGCTGGCTTCCGGGCTAAGTGGGCATTGTGTCAAGAAGCAGTGCAGCTTGGTTGTGTTTCGGAGGACGCACTGCTCTCGACCTTCGCCTCTCCCGAGTCCGTACGGGAGTTGGAGCGGTGAGACAAGACTTTAACTACCAATTAGATGCCACGAAATTGGGGAGGAAAAGGGGTAAAAAAAAACAGGACCCATGAGCACCAAAGTTGATTGGAACATGTCAAGTTAGGTGACATATGGAAGTTAATAGTCTATTTTAGGGAAATTAAGGCATTTTTCAATCATTTTACATCTTAAAAATGAAAGATTCCTGGATAAACAGATGGAAAAGGGGTCTTAAAAGGTATCAGAAATACTTCAAAACACTAACGTTGACGTAAAGACCTCTGCCAACTAATATCAACACTTATATTTTAGTTTTTACATTTTTTTATATACTTTCTGTAAGTTTAAGAAATATTGCCTTGTGATTCTGTTACCAAAAACCCACACATCTAAGATATTTTCTAATTTCTCTTCTTCATGAAGAGGCAGGATAATGTAAGTTCACAGAAGTAACAAGTAATGCCAGACCTACCAGTTAGTTAGTGATTTTACTCATATACATTTTGTTTATGAATTATTAAGTGATTAAAACTCGTAATTCCGTTACCAAACGGAAAGAATTACTGCAACTGAATTGGCTAAAATGGGAAATCAAAATAGTCACAAACCACAGTTGGCATTTTCTGTTGTCTGGTGGTCAAACCACAAGAGTTTTTAAATTGTCAAGTCTGGACAACCCCTCCCTCTCTCCCTCTCTGCCTTTCTCACTCTCCAGTTAATGTCACTTCTCCCAGCTCTTACTGACACCTACCCATGAGCCCCTTCTCTTTCCATTTACTGTAACCAGCATCCTCAACCACTGAGCACCGAATATTCATGGATGTTGAATAGTAGTTGCAATTTGGTCCCTTCCTGACCCCAATGTTAACATCTACAGACGGACCAGACTATCTTAGGCGTGTTTCACAAGTTTGGATGGCGTACCGGTATAGTACAATACAGAAGAGTACAGTAAAGAAGTAGAGTACAGTATGTTGTACTGGGCTCACTGTACTCTGCTGCACTCTACTGAACTCTACCCTACTGTGCTGTATTGCACTGTACTCTACTGTGCTCTGCTGTGTGATGCCCAAACTTGTGAAGCATGAGGAGAATGACATTCATATCCATAATTTGGCATTTCTGTGTAGTACAAACCAGGAATCAATTACCATAATTCCGTTACCAGGTATAAATCCAATTCACTTGCTGTAGTTCAATAACCAAAATATATATTTTTCAATCATAGTTTGACACCCCATTCTTTCTGAAGACATCTTTGAATCTTAATTCGGAGCAGATATTTAAGAGTTTTTGGAAAATGTGCTTACATAAAAATAGATTTGACCATATTTCCGTTACCAAAGTTTACATCTGCACAGTTCTTCCACTAAATTAGTTTTTGTTACATTTTCAGTGGAAATTGTTCAAAGTAGGCCTTGTGCATAGTTGTATGGTTTGTTAAACTTTGAAATCAATGGTTTTTGATTGGTATACATTTTTTAAAGTGAAAAAAAAAACTAAGTGAAAGCGTAATTCCGTTATCGTGGAATTGCCCAGAACCTCCATTCATATTTTCCTTTGAAGGAACATGTAGTGTTCTGTACGGATGTGTATTTGTGAAATAACTGGTGCAGCCTTAAGTCCAGACATGACAATAGGTTCTAGCCTGCTCCCAATGTTCAGTGAAACTTAACTACTATGTCACTGTTTTATAATTTTTTTTTCCATGTATTTTTGTTACCTTTAGCTCAAAACTCTTAGCCTGTTCATTGACTCCAACAACAGTTTTACTACTCAATACAATGACATAGTAGTGAACTAGCCTTTTCAGTTTGGACTTTGCAAAATATTCAAAATAACCTTTTCTTCGTTCTGTTCACTCAGAATGTCTGCGCATGACCGTCCGCCCTGACAAAGATGCTACTGTGACTGTGTCGTCCTCACTGCTCCTTCCATTGGAACAGTGTTCCGTATGCAAGGTCAATGGCACTGAGAATGACACCCAGACGACCTGTCACTCATCGCTGGCCCTGGTCCCTGATGAGGATGTCACCTTGCTCTTCAACTGCACTGAACCACCACAAAGTGCTTTCGTCATCCAGATCCACAGGAAAATCGGTGAGTCTAGAGAAACTTTGTAGTATTGGATTTCATTTTAGACTGCCAGCTCAATTCGATCAAACCAGTATTGCCGTATTTACACAGTCAAAAATATGTACAACACAGGCAGATGCTTCAGAATTTGACATCCTGGGGTGGTAGTTGTCAGCGAAGATGCTGCATAAAAACAGCTAAGGCTACCTTTTAGATCTGGCCCCAAGGGTGAACCGTTAAGCAGGTTTTGTTTAGGTTTCTTCTGGTCTTACCTGTTATGTGATTTTATTTTACCCAGAATGCACCAATGACACCTGCAGCCCTGCCACGGGTGTGGCTCAGCCTTCCCTCTTCTCAGAGTTCATTAGAACACTCGTCTGGGACCTAAGTGTGCCGGAGAAGACCGTTATGAATTTGGACTTCCCTGTTGACAGGCTGAAGGAGATGACTGAATCAGAGTTGTGTCAAGATGGCTACCAGTACACTGTAACCAGGACCAACACTGAACGAGAGGTCAAAACTCAGACATACTGCAAGAATGGCCTCGTGGCTCACCTTCATATACCGAGCCAAGCCACGGTGTCTTTGCAAGTTCCAAAAGGCAGAGAGGTGGATTCCTCTATATTCACGGCCAAACCAATAAAGAAACGTAAGCTCTTTCAACTGTTTTGTTCATGTCTAACTCTAATGTGAGAAGTGTATGTACAGTGAATTATCTTTTGTTGAAATATAGATCTATAAATTAGTGTTTATGTTTCAAATTTTCCTCAGAGAGCCGGATGATCTCCGTGACTCCAGAGCCAGACACTATCGTCACCATCAGCAGAAACACCAAAGCCAAAGAGTGCAGTGTGTGTGTTGGGGAGGGGCCTACCTGCAACCCCAAAGAACTCGTCCTGAGAGCTGCCCGCAACACCTCTGTGAAGTTCACCTGCCCACAGCCACAAGATGTCTTCAGTGTGGAGATCAACAGGGAGATTGGCAAGACGCCTCAGACCCATTTTCCTGGCCCCTGACCTGACTTCTAGTAGCATTTGATTGAGCATGCCTAACACAATGGACCCAATGAAATAGTCTCGACAGTGCAAAAGCTGCTCATCTGTTAGCTTCACTAATACAATGTTTTTCCTCCTCCAGATTGCACAGAGATCACCTGCAGCGGGAACATCGTCCAGACGGAGTCCTCCCTCTTCCCAGACTTCAACAGAACCTTCACCTGGGACCTGAAAGTTCCACCTGGCCTTTCCTTCCAGCTGGACTTCCCATCGCCGGGAATGAGACAGATTCCACCCTCTGAGACCTGTCCTGACGAGCATACCTACACCATCATCACGTACCAGCGCACCGGGCTCGCCACCATCGGCATTTTCTGCCCAGGCGGCAGCATCACTAGGATCCAGGTGTTGTACAAGGGCCGGGTGTCCCTGCAGGTCCCTGGGGACAGGAAGCTGGAGCCGCTGGACTTCAAGGTCACCGTCGGACCGGAAATTAAAAGTGAGTGTCTGGCAGCTGTTGGAGGAGCCATAAAAAATAAATGCCTGTTGAGGTCACTGAGTTAATCTCTATTAGCTTGTATGTATTCGGTAGACCTCCCTTTACTGAATTTGCCATGTCATTATACCTCATTTAACCCCTTTCCTTCCAGTGCTGGCTGTGGTAAAAGTCAACCTACCTCGAGGGGTGTCAGATACAGACTTCCTCTCAGCCAACTACCCTAGAGGTTTCCCTGATGACGACCTGATGAGGTGGGACTTCACGGTGCCCGGCATGCATAACTACACGGTTAACTTCCTGAATCACACAGAGTCTCTTTGCCAGAAGAAGGAAGTGATGGTGATGTACCACAAGGCGCGTGGGAAGGTGGGCATCCAGAAGACCCTGGCGGACCCCCAGCCAACACACAGGCAGGGCAGCTTCACCATGACCCTATTTAACTGTGAGACAGACAGGACCAAACCGGGCCTGTCCCTCAAATTTAGGGTCTCAGTGATGAGGAGCGGCCATCCAGGTACAAAGGCTATTGGCAATCATAAATTATGACATGATTTGTGTTGTAAGATACAAAAATGCTTCTTTATTCTATACATGCAATCTGTTAAACCAACCCTAGACTTTTCCAAACCAATATAATACTAATATTTCCATTATAAATGTTTAAAAAACATATTGTAGCCTAAAATTAGCCTGATCATTCATTCATTCATTCAATCAATCAAATTAAATGAGTGGTGATCGGTGACCTATTTCTCAGAAGATGATTGTGCCTGTTTGTCTTTTATTCCCTGGTCAGTTCTCTGCACTGTAAATCTGTCAGAGGATGAAGGGCTAGTTCTCCACTTTGAGAAGAGGGGATCTGACCCCTACTGTGAGATGAGGAAGGACTCTGTGCTCCAGGAGAAGATCACAGTTCCCTCAGGGACCAAAGCCAAGCTTTCTTTCCTGGACTGTCCAAGTGAAGACCTACGTCTGACAGCTGTTAAAACCATAGGTACTGTAACAATACATACATTAGCGTTGCATGTATTGCCTCCAAAACATAGAAACCACTATGGACAGTATCTATGCCATTCTCATTTAAGCTTCTTATTAGAGTATATTTGTGACAAAGCTAGAACAAATTATCTTTGTGTTTTGTTTATCTAAAGATGTGATGGACTAAGAATATGAATGTATGTAAACCCATTATAATATCTCAAGCCTCTGTGGATCTATTCCAGGATGCCGGAGTTTAGACTCATGCTCCGTGACTGGGACTCTCCTCACGGTCCCTAAAATGCCGACGTGCCTCCCTACGCTACTTCAAAGCTTCACCTGGCACCTCATTATCCCAGTATATGGCACCGTGAATTTACTGTCCCCCACAGGAAACCTCAGGCAGTCCCTGCCAGGACAGGAGTGCAATGGCAGTGTCTCCCTTCACATAGCAGAGGGTGATGGGTCCTCCATTGGCTACTTCTGCTCCGAAGGCATCATTCGCAAAATCCAAGTGCACTCCAACGTCTCTATTACTGCCACAGCGAAGGACCTTAGCCTGATTCAAGGGCCTTTCCTCAATGTGTCCTTCAGTGAAAAAATCTCAGGTATGCTAACTGGTTTCGCAGTTGTTGTTTTTTTCATTAAAAAAATTTTATTTTAAAGTAACTATTCAGTTACAATCTCACTTGACAGTTCTGTTAACTCATACCCAAATAATGTTGTTGACTCCTCCTGTACCTCTATTGGTGGCCAAAGCATAAATTCACTTCAAACTTGTATCTCAAACAGACCATTTCAAAAATGCTTTCCGTTTCCTCAGAGTATGATGTCATACACATGAGGAGGATGAGCTGACCAATCAGCGGTCTATTTCTAATTAATATTTTTAATCACCATTATAAGCCCACTCCATTCTGTTGTTGGGGGTATACCACCACCATTCCAACACAGAAAAGCTGCTTTAACTTAATTAATTAAACAAATTGTACGGAAAACAATTTCACTCATTTTGTAGTTAATTGTAGGTCATATTTCATAGACGTCTGGAAACACTGGACAGTTACTTTAATACTCTCTTCACTTACCTTTTTATGGTTCCTTGTGTAACATCCACAAGAGGGCACAGACATACAGCAATGCCAAGGGGATTTGTTTTAACAATGGTTTCAATGGAAAATGACATTCTCACTCTCTTCAACCACTGTGTTCAAACTGTATTGAAAATGTATTGTTCTTCGTCACTTCCTTTTGTCCCTCAGACAGCATCATATATACAGTCCAGCCCGGAATGGGTTCCCCTGCCCTCCTGGCCACCCCAAACTGGCCCATCGGCATGAAGCCATACTCCACCGTGTCCTGGATCATCAATCTGCCGGGCCACCTCCAGGCCGACCTGCTGTTGACCAACATCAGCCAGCCCAAGTGTGGCAAGGGGCACACGTTCATCAAGGTGCAGACCCTGGGCTCTCCAGAGGAGCTATTGAGTCGAAGGGAGGATAAGGAGGCAGAGGACAAACTGATGGTCCCTGAAAGCTTCTACCTCAACATGTCCAACTGTATGCCGGAGAACGGACACTTCAGTGTGCTCAGCAAGGTTACCCTGCAGAAGACTAGCCGTAAGGGACCTGTTTGTAATGTTACGATAGAGTTGTGACCTAATAGGTTTGTGCTAAGATATCTGCATAATTCTAGCATTCGTCTCACAAGACCTTTTTGGTTATTTCAACAACTCTGAAGTGATCTAAAATTTGAGGGCAAAAAGAAAACAATAATAGCTGTTTTAATTGGATGTCGTATGGGAATTATTAGGGGTACTTGATGATCTCATAATCATCAACACAGTATTGACTCAGCTTGACTCAACTCATCCCTCTAAGTGTGAAAAAAGCTCAGCGATATGTCAAGAGATGGAAGAGAAAATCACAACTTTCTAGGAAATAAATATTGTGCTCTCAATCAAACCCTAATAACTCAACTTCTCTTTGTTTCAAAGCAGGTGTTGAGATATATCTCTACACACACACACACAGTGCCTTCGGAAAGTATTCAGACCCCTTGAATTTTTCCACATTTTGTTACATTACAGCCTTATTCTAAATAGTTTTTTTGAAAAAGCAAAAACAAACTTTTTGATAAACAGAACTACCTTATTTAAAGTATTCACCCCCTTTGCTATGAAACTCGAAATTGAGCTCAGGTGCATCCTGTTTCCATTGATCATCCTTGAGATGTTTCTACAACTTGATTGGAGTCCACCTGCGGTCTATTCAATTGATTGGACGTGATTTGGAAAGGCACACATCTGTCTATATAAGGTCCCACAGTTGACAGTGCATGTCAGAGCAAAAACCAAGCCATGAGGTCAAAGGAATTGTCCGTCGAGACGGGATTGTGTCGATGCACAGATCTGGGGAACGGTACCAAAAACATTCTGCAGCATTGAAGGTCCCCAAGAACACAGGGGCCTCCATCATTCTTTAAATGGCAGATGTTTGGAACCACCAGGACTCTTCCTAGAGTTGGCCATCAGGTCAAACTGAGCAATCGGGGGAGAAGGGTCTTGGTCAGGGAGGTGACCAAGAACCTGATGGTCACTCTGACAGAGCTCTAGAGTTCCTCTGTGGAGATAAGAGAAACTTCTAAAAGGACAACCATCTCTGCAGCACTCCACCAATCAGGCCTTTATGTTAGAGTGGCCAGATAGATGGCACTCCTCAGTAAAAGGCACATGACAGCCTGCTTGGAGTTTGCCAAAAGGCACCTAAAGACTCCCAGACCATGAGAAACATTTATTTTGGTCTGATGAAACCAAGATTGAACTCTTTGGCCTGAATTCCAAGCGTCACATCTGGAAGAAACCTGGCACCATCCCTACGGTAAGGCATGGTGGCAGCAGCATCATGTGGGGATGTTTTTCAGCTGCACAAACTGGGAGACTAGTGATGTTAACCTGCTCCAGACAGCTCAGGACCTTGGACTGGGGGCGAAAGTTCACCTTCCGGACAGGACAACGACCCTGAGCACATAGCTCAGACACATGCAGAAGTGGCTTCGTGACAAGTCTCTAAATGTCCTTGAGTGGCCCAGCCAGAGCCCGGACTTGAGCCCGATCTAACATCTGGAGAGACATGGAAATAGCTGTGCAACAATGGTCCCCATCCAACCTGACAGAGCTTGAGAGGCTCTGCATAGAAGAATGGGCTCAAGGCTGTAATCGCTGCCAAAAGTGCTCCAACAAAGTACTGAGTGTAAAATACTTGTGATATTTCATTTTTTTAATGTTGAATAAATTAGCCAACATTTCTAAAAATCTGTTTTGCTTTGTCATGGGGTATGTGTGTAGATTGATGAGGGGGACAATTTAATCAATTTTAGAGTAAGGTTATAACAAAATGTGTAAAAAATCAAGAGGTCTGAATACTTTCTGAAGGTCCTGTGTATGTATAACAACATTGTAATGAAACTGTATGCAATTCAGGTGTGAACCTTAACTCTCAGCATGTATTACTGTCTCTAGTACATTTACATTTAAGTCATTTAGCAGACGCTCTTATCCAGAGCGACTTACAAATTGGTGCGTTCACCTTAAGACATCCAGTGGAACAGCCACTTTACAATAGTGCATCTAAATCTTTTAAGGGGGGGTGAGAAGGATTACTTTATCCTATCCTAGGTATTCCTGAAAGAGGTGGGGTTTCAGGTGTCTCCGGAAGGTGGTGATTGACTCCGCTGTCCTGGCGTCGTGAGGGAGTTTGTTCCACCATTGGGGGGCCAGAGCAGCGAACAGTTTTGACTGGGCTGCGCGGGAACTGTACTTCCTCAGTGGTAGGGAGGCGAGCAGGCCAGAGGTGGATGAACGCAGTGCCCTTGTTTGGGTGTAGGGCCTGATCAGAGCCTGGAGGTACTGAGGTGCCGTTCCCCTCACAGCTCCGTAGGCAAGCACCATAGTACATTTGAGAAAAGCAACGCAATACATCAAAGATGAGTGTTTTTAATTGTTACAAGGAAGGGTTTATAATGCGTCTATGCAACTGTGTTCCAGCCTGCTCATACGCCAGCACCTCATTTCATTGCTACTTGCAGCTATATTTGTCTCATTCTTACCATATGTAATCACGATTCTCTCCTTCTTGTGTGTGTCTCTCTGTAGAGCTGCTCCTGAGCGGCATCCTGGGTGCTGTGGGAGCAGTGCTGCTCCTTATGCTTATTGTGCTGACAGTCTTCTTGGTGTTCAGGTGAGAACACCTGCCTCACCAAAACAATCCATATATAGCTTTGATGTTGAGGTCATTTTATGACTTGCCCCCCCCCCCCCCCCATAGTGTGATGTCTTCTTGACTCAACCATTTGTATTCCTCTTTCATGCTTTGCAGGAAGAAGAAAAGAGCGATGGCCAATGATGCTTCCATCTGTATAGGGAAAGGGAATATCTTCATCCCAGGCGATCATGTGTTCCCCAAAACTCGGTCGGACAGCGAGTCTCACATTTACGCCTCCATCGAAGACACCATGGTGTACAGCCACCTGTTGCGCGAGCCCAGCTACGTGGGCGCCATCCAGGACCACTTCCAAGGACAGCCGGTCGACACCTATCGGACGTTCATGGCGCTCCAGGATGGAGTGCCAGAGATCACAGAGACAGCTGCAGACCATGAGCCTGAACTGGTGCCTGAGATGGACCAGTATAGACCTTTCTTGGACCCGTCAGAAACCTTCATCCCGTCGAGACCTCGCACGCCTATTGACCGCCAGGACAGCATGGGCTTCATGGACCGCAGGATGGTAGACAATGAGCTCTACACGTTCAAGAGCACTGGGGACATTAATACGATTAGACCTTCGGGGGCAAACCAAATCCTAGATCCAGAGACCTTCATCGACTCGAAGGGGGAGGAATCCATTTAGCGTGAGGCGGTACTGTGAGATGGACTACTGTTACTCATTTCACATAGCTCAACGTGTTTCAGGTTCACTGCAGTGGAGAAATGGGGTGTAAATGTGCCTTTGCGTAACATTCAGGGAGTCTGTATTAGTGGTGTTGTGCCTACTGCACAAGACCATCAGACAAATTTTCTGAAACGGCACACGGTGCTGCTCTTCTGTGTTTACATTACTGGTCTACTTGGTTTTTGTGTATATTTCTATTTTAATAGTTTTATATGCTAGTATATATTGAATGTTGCTCTGGACACTGGTGTGTTATGGGTTTAAGAGCCGGGGTGCTTGTTTTGTTTGTCAGTTTTGTACCTAGTGTTGTTTATGCCTTGTGGCAAGGGTTTTTCTCTGTAAATATGTGTTTTTATACATTTCTCTGCCAATTGTTTTTATTTTTATAAATTCCTTAGACATTTTGAGTGGTCTGAGTACAGTGTGATATTGTGAATAATACTGTATCTAGGATAGATAAGGGAATCAATCAAAAACAATATTGCTTCAGAAGGTCTTGTTGTGATGGGAAAAGTGACATTCTTTCATCCTTTGGCTAAAACCTGTGACCTTTAAAGTCCTGGCTTGTTGTTTGTTATAACCACAGGAACTTCAACCACGGAAGGCAGGATGATTGTATGGCAGGTTTTCATTGAAGTAGTTACCAAGAGGGACTTTAAGGGAAACAACCAAACCTTTAGCAAGATGCCAAGGGTCAACAGATTATGACAATCCTCTTGCGGTAGTACACCTCTGTTTACAATTTTGTCTCATCTGTTCAATTTTGTCTCATCTGTTCGAAGGTTTAAAAATATATATTTTTAAAAAATACGTCACTTTTCCCGCTACAAGATTTGATACATGTTAAATGAACGTGTCTTCCTAAGACGTTTTCTTTGTTCAGTAATGTGTAATAGTTGGGTTTTCAATGTCTTTACATTTTCTTAGACAAGCCCCTATTATAATTTCATAATTTTTATTGAGATTTTATGTGTTCAGGCTAAACATCTTGTGATGAAAACAAACAAGTATTCAAAGGGCTAGCACTCTGAAATAATTGTTGAAAATTAGATAGGAAAGCATTCTATATGGTAACGTAAGGATCTCATACTTGTGCAAATTCACATGAAAATGTGTCATTGTCATTGGGACAGTTTCGCCGGACACAGATTAATCCTAGTCCTGGATAATCCTTAATCTGTCCAAGAAACCACCATGTTTTACAAAGAATTCTCCAACATTTTTGATAACCTTATCAGCTCTAGAAAAGTGTCAGTAACTTGCTCCAAATGTTAAAAAATATACATTTTCAGGGGTTGAATTTAAAACCAAAGCGTACATTGTGGAAAAGAATACATGGTAGCGAACAAAAAATATAATTCAAGCATGGGAAATGCAACTAACAAATGGTGCGCCTTAGACTATGTTGAACTCGCAGACAGAGGCCTTCTCCTCACGACAGTTCTTGTCTAACCATTTCCCACCAGTGGCCTCCGAGAGGATGACACAGTTCTGGGAACGATCTGTCTTTGGGGATCTGGAATCAGAGTCCCAGTTCTTGTAGAGGATGCGGTTACCCGTCTGATCCATCCAGTTGCCCTCAGTCACCATGTCGCTGATGCCCAGCCAGATCTGCTCGCCTGGGCCGATGCTCTGGTGGACGTAGTCGCTGAGCTGGTCGTTCTGGTCCTTGGACAAGGGGGTACCGAGTACACCCCCCAGGGCAATGCAGTCGTCAAAGGCTGTGTGGTAGCTTTTCTTCAGCGGCTCAGCCAGGAAACACTTGCCATGAACCTTGACCCCTTTCAAACAAACTGAGGAGCCAAGTGAAAATTGTAGTGTCAGAGCGTCTTTAGAAGTGTTAAAACAGAAACCGATACTGTTATTTATGTCCAAAAGTTCCTGAACAATACCAGTGTGTGTGAATCTCACCTGACTGCAAAGCCTGTTGCTCCTTCATAATATTTAGATCCTGAACAATGTCATTGATCTGCTTCTGCAGCTCCTCTATGGCTGCGCCTTTGCCTTCATCTGGAGCATGACAGAACAGAAACGGGGGAGGGGAACAGGATGGACTCAAAGCTGACGCAAAGTTTGAGCAATAGGCTACTGCTCCAGTGAGGTGGCAATGCCAGATGTGTTGCTTGAAATTATTGATGTGTATTGCAGGCAATGTTCTGGCAAGACTAATAAAATCCTATTTTACTCAAAATAGTTAATCTTCCGAACAATGTGAGCTGTGTGTAACAAACATTTAATTTCTCTCAGATTCAAAATGATTGATTTAAAAATCATTTCAACACTGGACATAAATATAATTCTGACCATTATATAGAGTGCGAGGCACCCACCACCTACCCTTTTTAACCATTTTCTTCGTAGAGAAAGCCTGCTGGAATGAGCAGTTCACCAAGAGGAGTATTCCAAAAACCAAACAGGTTCTTCTGAACTCCATGGTTAGGTCTGTTGTTGAATGACTGCTTCAATGTGGAGCCTAGCAATTTATGTCCTCAAGTCCTCCACAAAAGGAAAAAACAGTGTAATTGAAAACTGCTGCCTGGAGCTGGAGCTGTCCAACCTCAGAACCTGATACTCTCTCAGTCCCAGACATCACATGCACTGTGACATCCTTATCTGATTTCTGGATGTCCCAGTGGTCCCACCCTGTACTTTGAAAAAGAACAATAGGGTGTAGTGGTTCTAATTTGAGTCAAATGGCATCTCTTACTCACATTATGGTCAACTAAAATCATTTGTCTTTGGTATTATTGCCATGCAACTTAATTTCTTTGCTTTTATTTGTTATTTTTACTCAGGATCTTGGTCAGGTTTTTAAATGGTGAAGTAGTAAACATATGGTTTTTTTTGGACCGGTCTCCTCTCTGGCAAAGTAGATCATATGCTCCAGGCCACGGTTCTTAGGCAGTGGAAATGGTCCTGTCTCACATCTGCTCTTTTGGATGTGCACTTTATGCTCCTCTGATGAATCTGACACGTGTTAAAGGACAATAGGACACAGTGACTATCGCCGTCAAGAGTATCTACTCAATTAAAGAAAAAGATATTCAGTTCTAGAGGTATACCGTATAAGTACTCTACGGTTTTAACTTCACTTAAATGCTGAACATTCGTGCAATCCTGACCAATCTGGAAGACAAAAGTAAGAGGCTTAGTTTTTATTGGAGCCATTTGAATGGCAAGAACACACTGCTCAAGTTACACGTGTTGAATTTGGTCATTATTTGTAAACTCAGTAGTGGTAAAAAACATGTTTGTCATCTGCCACCTCCACCTTAGTTCAGCACTCAAGTAAACATCATTAACCTTTCATCAAAATACTCATACAGGTCATTTCTATCAGTGATTCAAAATGTCCCTGCTTTGAAGTGTAAGGAAGACAGACACATTTAACACTGTTGCATAAACCTAAAAGTTTAAAAAAAAGTTAAAGCCTACTTTCCCAGACTCTCCTTCTGGAGAAGCTCCATGAGGGCTTTCCCTACCCGTTTCCCTGTCTGTAGAGATATACAACAGAGCATAGAAATATGTGTGTGTGAGTGTAACTATACTTGTGGGGACCAGAATAGTAAACGAACAAAAATTGTCCCCACAAGGTTGAATACTATTTCTAGGGGGTTAAGGTTAGAATTAGGTATAGGGTTAGGAGCTAGGCTTAGGTTTAGGGTGAGGGTTAGAAGCTAGGATTTGGTTTAGGGTTAAGGTTACGTTTTCAGGTTAAGGTTAGGGTACGGGTTAGGTTTAGGGGTTACGGAAAAAAAGGATTTTGGATGGGACTGAATTGTGTGCCCCCACTAGGTTAGTTGTACAAGACTGTGTGGGTGTGTGCGTGTAGCGTTCTCCGGTATGCAGCACCTGTATACATATACATTGCATTGCATTCACATAAACCAAATAAACTGTACATTCACACACACTTCATGAATTTCCTCTGCACCAAATTCCCCCAAAGGGTGTAATTGTGTAAACAACTTTGTGATGTGCTGATAAGGTTAAACCTTGATACAGCTGAACATTCAATGCTAATACGTTTGTTGGGGTGAGAGAGGACAGATGATATGAAGAGGAGCGCAGGTGTCCTTTCTCACCTCTGTCATCTCAAAGATGCTCTCTGGGTCCAGGCTGCCTCCCACCTTCCTGACGCAGTTGACCATCCCGCTGGCCACTGAACACACCTTCTCCTACAGTGTGGCGTACACCACAAATAAAAGACAATGACTAAATTGACAAAACTCATAAAAGGAATGAAATAAACGAAAACGTGTTTCTCATACGGTTAGCATAGGTTGTGTACAATGAGAACCGGAAGACTGGAATAATAATACTGAATGCCTTCAAATAAATGACTTTATCCAAAGTAACAAACATTGTAGATTAGACATTCTAGGAATTAACGGTAAATGTACTACTGGTGATATGTAATTGGGAATTGAAATACACTAACAATCAAACGCAAACAATTCACTCAATGAAGTTATGAAACAATTAATGAGCGCAAATTGGCAGGAGAGAGCGCACTGGAGACGTGCAGCTGGGCGCATTGTCAATCCAACGTCTGCATTGGCCATGCAGCATTTATGATGATGTGGCCTTCGCAGAAGTCAGAGCATTCATATTTCTTGCGCTTCGCAGAGCTGTTGTCATATACGTGAGTTTGTGTTCATACAGGATGGCCTCTGAATGCCTCTGGTTTAAGCATAAATAAGCTTTTAGTCTAGGCCTGCGCAATTGATTAGTTTCCTGAGATGGGCGCAAAGCTCGACTAAAACAATCTCGGTTGACTAATTGGGGTCAGCCCTAACTGAATCATAATAATAAAGATAAAACTAATTATAATAAATACGAAAATACATACTTTAAAGTTTGAAAATTGCATCAATGCTGAATAGCGAGATGCAGACAGTCCAGTTGGCCGTGACAACGTTCTTCTCATCTTTGTCCACGACAATATTAAAACTTGTCCCCACGGATGACATTCCCCTTGTCTGCTAATTGTCACTATACTCGTTCACCTGTAACTTTGGTTTTACTTAAATGAAAAAGGCCTCTATATTCGCAATCAACAGCAGCCTAGGTAGGCCAAGGTTAATTTCACTCGCTCTCTCCTCAGCAGCAGGCGTACGTGAGGTGAGCAGCCGGAACCAGTTTCAGCTATACGTTTTATTTAGTTGGAATTGGCTGACATAGATAACGAGCTCGCGCAGTTCTCATCACCTTACACATTAAATTAACAGAGGATGGGTCCAGTCGGTAAATCAATTTTAATTGCACATGCCCGAGGCCTATGGCAATTATATTGAACAAAAAATATAAATGCAATATGGAACAATTTCAAAGATTTTACTGAGTTAGAGTTCATATAAGGAAATCAGTTAATATAAATAAATAAATTAGGCCCTAATCTATGGATTTCACATGACTGGGAATACAGATATGCATCTGTTGGCCACAGATACCTTAAATTAAAAGGTAAGGGCATGGATCAGAAAACCAGCAATATCTGGTGTGACCAATGTTTTCCTTCTGCAGCAAGACACATCTCCTTCCCATAGAGTTGATCAGGCTGTTGATTGTGGCCTGGGGAGTGTTGTCCCGCTCCTCTTCAATGGCTGTGTGAAGTTGCTGGATATTGGCTGGAACTGGAACGTCCTGTCGTAAACGTTGATCCAGACCATCCCAAAAATGCTCAATGGGTGACATATCTGGTGAGTATGCAGGCCATGGAAGAACTGGGAACAGTTTTAGCTTCCAGGAATTGTGTACAGACCTTGCGATGTGGGGTTGTGAATTATCATGCTGAAACATGAGGTGATGGTGGCGGATGAATGGCATGACAATTGGCCTCAAGATCTCATCACGGTATCTCTGTGCATTCAAATTGCCATTGATAAAATGCAACTGTGTTAGTTATCCATAGTTTATGCCTGCCCATACCATAACGCCACCAACACCATAGCGCACTCTGTTTACAACGTTGACATCAGCAGACCCCTCTGCAGTTGTGAAGCTGGTTGAACGTACTGCCATCTTCTCTAAAACAACGGAGGCGGCTTATGGTAGATTAATGAACATTGAATTATCTGGCAAAAACTTTGGTAAACATTCTAGCAGTCCAGCATGCCATTGCACGTTCCCTCAAAACTTGAGACATCTGTGGCATTGTGTTGTGACAAAACAGCACATTTTAGAGTGGCCTTTTATTGTCCCCAGCACAAAGTGCACCTGTGTAATGATAATGCTGTTTAATCAGCTTCTTGATATGCCACACATGTCAGGTGGATGGATCATCTTAGCAAAGGAGAAATGCTCACTAACAAGATGTAAACAACTTTCTGCACAACATTTTAGAGAAATAAGCTTTTTGGGTATATGGAACATTTCTGGGATCTTTTATTTCAGCTCATGAAACATGGGAACAACACTTTACATATCGAGTTTATATTTTTGTTCAGTGTATATCAGACCCAGCCAAGACCTGAGACAAACGTCTGTATTTAGGAAGGATCCCGGGATCTCGGAATTTCAGGTCTGTTGGACCGTGAAGACCTATACCTGGAAAAGAGTGACCTATGCCTAGCCAATCGGAATGTCAAACCAGAGCAGATACTGTGGCAGCATACAGAAAGATAGAAGATTGTAACAGTCTAATCTAATGACAGTGTGGCAAACAAGGCAACATTGATCATTATGAAGTGTCCTGGATGTTGAAATAGGAGTGCGTTAATGTAAACATTTGACATTTTAGTAATATAGCAGACGCTCTTATTCAGAGTGACTTACAAATAGTGCATTCATCTTAAGATAGCTAGGCGAGAAAACAACATATCACAATTTTATTTATTTATTTTTATTTTACCTTAATTTAACTAGGCAAGTCAGTTAAGAACAAATTCTTATTTTCAATGATGGCCTAGGAACAGTGGGTTAACTGCCTGTTCAGGGGCAGAACGACAGATTTGTACCTTGTCAGCTCGGGGGTTTGAACTTGCAACCTTCCGGTTACTAGTCCAACGCTCTAACCACTAGGCTACCCTGCCGCCCCACAATCTTAGCAGGTACATTTTGTCTCAACAATGTATTCATGTGTGGCTGAAATAGCTGAATCCACTCATTTGAAGGGGTGTCCACATACTTTTGTATATATAGTGTAATATAATTACAGGCAGGCGTACTATGGGGCTACTTGCACTCAAACCATGAAAAGGTCAAACCAGAGGGCAAGACGCAAAACGTAATTTAATGCTGCAATATAATAACCTGTTTGTATTTCACCCATAAACATTGGGCAATGACTTGACTTACTTTTGATATTACACTAATAAAGTAAAGAAACGTTTATGAAGGTTTGGTGTGGCTATTATTAGGATTAGCTACTGCAGGCCTATGAAGGCAGAGAGCACCTGAGCACCAACTGACTCAGGTTGAGCCTTGAGGTGAGGAAGGATGTTTTAGGCCTACCAGAGTTGCTCCTTTAATCTAACAATACAATGCTTATCTTTATAAAAACAAAATCAACGAATTTGCCTCCTTCTGTACGCCTACATCTGTATAGCAGTAGTTGCCTATCTGACAAGGATAAAGAATGCATGCCGGCAACATAGCGCCGGCATATCTCTACCTTTCCATCCACCTCTCTAGGGCTAGGCCTAAACTTCTCTTCCTTTATATCCCTTTTTTAAATATCAATATCATGCAGTAGACGTATAGTAGCCTATAGGCCTATGTGCATGCGATGCCCTAATGCATTTCACGCTCAAATCTCTAACATCTGAGGTGGACAATTACTGTTTTAGGAAAGTAAAAACAATTTACTATAAAGTTTTTAATATGCTACACATCGAAACACAACAACGTTTTTTTGTTCTAGGCAGTTTAAAGGTCATGTAACTGTGGATCATTTTGCCAATATCGCTAGTTTATTGATGGCGCTGGCAGCAACCCGTCTGAGATTTTTTTCTCTCTCTTTCTACTCTCAGGTCTGAACGGATCTCTCGGATCTGAACTGACACGGGTCTGCTTGGGTCTACTTTCCCACGGGTCTTACTGTTCTCGGGTCCATTTGGAACTTTACCACAAAAAAATAATATATATATATCGGTCAGGTGGAAAAGCCACAGATCCATTTCTGAATGGGCCCAACTTTTTGGACCTGTTAAGACCTCTACTTTGAGGCCCCGTTGCGGTGTCAGTCACTCACCAGCACGACCACATAGAGCACCCAGCAGTGTTCCCCAGGGAAAATGCAAAGGCATTTCAGGTCCACACTGTATCTGTTGTTGAACAATTTGTACAGGGTGTTGCTCAACTCCATGCCCAGCTCATCACCACCCCTACCCCCAAACTCTGTTGTGGCATTGGCACCCCTACCCCCAAACTCTGTTGTGGCATTGGCACCCCTACCCCCAAACTCTGTTGTGGCATTGGCACCCCTACCCCCAAACTCTGTTGTGGCATTGGCACCCCTACCCCCAAACTCTGTTGTGGCATTGGCACCCCTACCCCCAAACTCTGTTGTGGCATTGGCACCCCCCCCAAACTCTGTTGTGGCATTGGCCCCCAAACTCTGTTGTGGCATTGGCACCCCTACCCCCAAACTCTGTTGTGGCATTGGCACCCCTACCCCCAAACTCTGTTGTGGCATTGGCAGAGCTAGGATGGGGACAGGAAGAGGGCGATTAATCATAGATGACTCGATACAACACTACCTCCAGAGTCCCTCATATTAGAATTATACTGTACTCAACCAGAAGCAACAATGCACTCACCAATCAACAAAAAAACTCCAGGTAGCCCTCATCTGGGACAATTATTTCACGCAAAAAAAAGAACTAAACATGAGCATTAAGCAATATCTTTCAGAATGAAACCTACCGATAAACCATGCATTATATACACCTTTTCGGCAAAAAGAGCTTCAAAAAGGCATAGATAAAAAAAAAATCTTCTTATTATACCTCAGTGCCTGAACCTATTTAGATTGTTCTTGGATCTGTGTACAAATTAACACATTACCATTCGATTCTACTGCACACATTTTAGTATGGTTTTTTTTGGACCGTTTGAATTGGTACTTTGTAGCCTTTCAGATAATCAGATAATCAAACTCAGAATTTTTGGGGGCAGATTTTTCTTCGACTACTGCTATGTTTAATTTGGACATATTTTTATGAACAAAATAGTAATAGCTATTTCTCAAAGGCGAGGAAAATAGATTTACTAGGACTACTTTATCGTGCAGTGGGAGTTTAAATTGACTTAGCTACAGAGCCCAAAGACCGGCAGATGGCGATATTGAGTAGTTTCATCTTACCGTCCAAATGGAATCACATGCAGCCAGCTATACACTCCCCCATGGACTGGTTCATACATAAAACATTTATTCCTCAACTCGATTTAATGGCGAGAAAGTGGGGGAAATATGCGTACTTTCTTTGTAAAACACCACTTTCCACAACCGTGCTAGAGTGCCTAATGCCTAGGAATGCTAGTCCTGGTGTGTAATCATTAAGCTGATTCTGTTGCAAAAGGTTCTCCAAATGGAAAACGCAAATGAGAGTTTTCTATTTGACAAATTCAGGTAGGTCCCTCCCCGTTTCGTCTGCTTCCGTTTGGCTATTAAACAGTAAACGTTTCTATAATGAATACACCCCTACATGTTCTGTATCGCATTCAGCCAATCAGGTTGCAGTAGTCTGTTGTTTACCCCTGGCTGAATACAGGGCAGATCATCAGGAAGTAGCATTAGCCACTAGCATGGTGGTGAAAAAGTATTTAATAAAGAAAGTAATGTATATTTTCCACGTTTTTTTACATTCCTTATTCCTTCTTGCAATTAAATCGAGTTAAGGAGGAAATCAATGCATTTGCATCCGGATTGGAGAATGTTTGATGTACGAACTGCTCCACTGGGGGATATGCATACACTATATAGACAGCTGCATGCGTTTGCTTTGGACGGTACGATGAAACGACTCATATCGCCACCTGTCGGCCTTTAAACTATTAGTTACACTGATATCCTAGGTCGGTTTTAAGTAGATTGGTAGAGATATATGTTCCTAGCAGAGGCAACAAAGATACTGTTAACTAAGGGGCAACCTCAGGTGTTTGGAACGCCAGAGAACCTTTGGAGCTCATATAAATCTTGTGCACGGAAGGCAGGGCACTTCCTGTTTTTTCCTCCGTTTGTTCCTTGCTTGCCAAAGATCTTTCTAGATTAAGTAATGAGGGAAACGGGCACCCACCCAACCAGGAGGTCTGCACGTATGGTAATTTCCATATGAATACCCGGAACATCGAAACCAAATGGTTTTGTAGTTTAACGATGGACTCGACACGTTAAGTGTGAATCGCGAGACACATCCTCCTTGGGGGTGTACTGCCAACTAACCCCACGCTCGCAAGGATAACTAGTTACCTAACTATCTACAATCAACTACGACTTGCTGTTGTGAATGGTGTCCCCTAGCTAACGTTAGCGTGCCAGACAATCAAAAAGAGGACTGTTCTCTGAAAATTCTTTCCTCGACCACGAAAGGGGTGAGTTGAAATTATCATGGTTGTTTCTAAACGTTACCTCGCTAGCTAACTAAATTAGCAAGCTTATTACTAGCTAAATCAAGCCACCAAATATGTGAAACAACGCTAATCCTTGGACCTACCTACACACAAATGCACTAGACTACACAATCCCCCCCCCCACCCCACAATCCCCCCCACCCCACCCCACAATCCCCTGGTGTCTCCCACATACACTACAGTAAAGTAGCCTAGTGTCTGCCTACTACCTAGCTAGCTAGCATTATATTCTGAATCTGACAGAATCGAGAGGATTTTCATGAGTATAGCTAGCTAATGAATCCATGTTACTTTGCAATTCTAGCTCAATAACGGTGATTGTGACTTGACGGGTTAATTTACCATTTTTATTCCATTTTGGTCATTTTACTATTACTGTCAGTTGATTTTTTTTGTTAGAAAAATCTCCAAATGAATAGATATGATTGCAATACCGTCAATACCAGATCAATATCGCCATCTGCCGGCCTTTTGCCTAGGATTGCATCTCTTCAACTGCAGAAAATCTTTCAGATTTCTCGTGCGCCAGAGTAACGGTACTTATCTGCTTTGGGATTTCCATACTGAAAACTTTATACAAGGTTCTTGATACAACCATTTGCTGTTTATTGTTCATCGAAATACAACATTTTAACAATTAAACTAAGGACACGACTGATCATTGTAATCGACATAGCAAAGGCTTACTACGTTAAATCTAGACCATTAGATAAGACCCTAGACATGCTTATGTAAGTCAAGGGGCTGCCAGCAGCGCTTATTAACGTAAATCACACCAGCCTGTTAATGAACTGCTATTTCATCCTATTGAGCCACATCCCTCCTCAACTCCCAGCTTTCACTCCCATTATCCTGTGCTCTCTTCCTCTGTGTCTGCCATCATTCCTCAGTTGTATTAATTACTGTTGGAGGCATCCAAGCAGCAGGGCGTCCTGCAGCCCCATAAATCATTTATTAAACATTCAGCTGTATAGAGCTCATACAGTGTAGTGCTCACAATCCAATCTTCCATAATGGTTAATTTGGCCCATTGAAGTTGTTTAGTGTCATATCTATTAGACATTATGTTTATTGATACTGGAGTCTCGCTTGAATTCAGAGACTTTGGCTAAATGGGTGACTGTTGTCAATTACTGCTGTCTTGAATGGCAAAATAGAATGGCAGTATTTTGTGAAAGGAGTTTCTGCTGTAAGACAAAGACGATACTATAGTCAATCAGTTTCTTCAGGATAACAGCAGCATGTCGTTCAGTGGTGGAGTTTATACACTCCCACTTCTAGTCAACCACAAAAGAGCTTTGATTTAGCAGATAATAGCTAATCGATGCTTGCCTCAGTGTTTTTCTTGACAGTGCTTTTGCTTGTGTACAAATCCCGAAGCAGCTATAAGTCAATTCATTATGTAGCATCGTCCTTGGTAACAGATTGTCACTGGATTTATGCAGCGGCCAGAGATGTTTATAGTACAACTTTTCTGTGAGGTTCCTGACTTATTGGGTTTCAATGAACAGTTTGTTCACTTTATGGGAGTGACACCCTCCGTCATCTCTCAACATTGATTCACCTACGGGTTGTTCTGATACAATATGCCCGATGAGGTGTGGTTTATGGCCACTATACCACGGCTAAGGGCTGTTCTTAGGCACGACACAACACAGTATATACCATAAACCCTGAGGTACCTCATTGCTAATAATTAGAGCTGTAAAAAATAAATTTGATGTCATACACGTGGTATACGGTCTGATATACCACGGCTGTCAGCCAATCAGCATTCAGGGCTCGAACCACCCAGTTTATAAATCGTATGTCAACAACGTTTGGACATCGCCCAACACTAATGTCATTGGTACCTCATTGTTTTTTAAAATGTTGATTTAACTGACTAATAAAGGTTAACAAATTCTTATTTTACAATGACGGCCTAACCCGGATAAACGCTCCCCTAACGCAGACGACGCTGTTAAGGATGCCCGAATAGTGGGCTTTTACAAACATGATATAAAAACGGTTTTTGGCAGGAATATGTCAGTTGCATCAGGGTTCCCCGTAAGCCGATTTGGCTAAAACTCAATTAAGCTAGTATGGCTAATCATAAAAGTGAGATTACACAGAAAATACCAGTGAATTGACCATGTGGATGGATGAAAGCCACTGTGCTTCTACATCTGCATTGCTTGCACTTTGGGGTTTTATGCTGGTATCTGTATGAGCACTTTGTGACCTGCTGATGTAAAAAAGAGCTTTATAAAACACATTTGATTGATTTTAATACATTTGAAAGGCAGTGGTGTTTATTTTAGGAATACTCAGCTGTTTTTAACTTGTAAGGCTGTTTCTTAATATGTTTGGACATATAGGCAATTTTTATTACCCTGACTTCCTGTTTCTAGTGAATGTGGGCCAAAACTGACCCCAGGGACATTTTGACCAGGGTAATTGAATTAAAGACTTCAGAATATTTAAACAGACTTCATAAACTCTCCCCCGCCGTCTCTTCCCTCACTCCCTTTGTCCGTTATCGTCTGTTTGCACAGACGATTGATTTGCATGTCAAAGCTGATACGTCGCCACGGTTCAGATAAGTTTATATTAAAAGACGGCACATTATCTAGGTGTCTAGCCTTTTATTTTTTAAATATTTTTTTTACAGTCCACAACGCCACGTTCAAACATAACAGAAAAGAGACCACATTCCAACAATACTGTCTGCACAGACAATGAAACATTGACGCCTCACTTCCTTCTCTCTTCTCTATACACCTGTAGTTTGTCACTTCCCCCTCTATATATTTACACTATAACTCATACCAACGACACAGGAAATGCGATGAAACATTGGCACGTCAGACATCACTTCATTGACACACCTGTATCTGTAGCCTATCCCTAACCGTCCCAAACCCTTCTCTTCCCGCAGCATGCGGCGAGAGCTGCGGCCGCTCTAGAATGAGGAAGAGCCAGGCAAACCGTTGCAGGGACATCGAGAGGCAAGCCGGCTACCTGCAGCCCGAGCACTGCGCCCCTCCCCCAACCCTCCCCCACTCCGACACCATGTGGTTCATCCGCGACTGCTGCGGCATCGTATGCGGCGTCATCACCTGGTGTCTGGTGTTCTATGCCGAGTTCGTGGTGCTCTTTGTCGTGCTGCTGCCTGCCAAGAACCTGCTCTATAGTCTAATCAACGGTGCACTGTTCAGTGTCCTCGCCTTCCTCGCCCTGGCCTCACACGCCCGGGCCATGTGCACAGACCCGGTTAGTCTGGCTGTCTCTGTCTGTCAGTGATTCTGTAGCTTTCTTCCAATTGTCTCTCCTTCCCCCAAAAGTGTGCACTTGTTCACGTCCCTTCACTGATTTAAAAGGAAATGACTGGAATTAAAAATCATATGGTGGACATTCCCACTACCCTGATGAAGACAGCTTGGCTGTCGAAACGCTGGTAATTACATTTTTGCATCTGAGCTCCTAGAGTGTGCGGCTCTCTTTTATTTTCAAGTTTTCTACTCCGCTAGCCAGCACCACGTCTTAATAGGTGTGCGTTTCTTTTTCTTCTAGGACATTCCCACTAGCCCATGCCTCCACCAATCCAATGCTTTTAGATTTGTGGGCAGTAGTGAACGAGTGCACACTTCAGGAGAAAGGAGATGTTATTGAGTGGGGACTCAGGCGAAAACTGTCAAATGTTGAGCTTTCAATCTTGAAATAAGTTGTCTTCCCAAGAGAACCTGCTTGTAGAGAACTTGGAAACTGTGTATTGGTTTTCAGATATCAATGAATGCCCCTGTCCTAACCCGTGCCTCTCTCCCAGGGTGCGGTGCCTAAAGGGAACGCGACCAAGGAGTTTATAGAGAGCCTGCAGCTCAAGCCCGGTCAGGTGGTCTACAAATGTCCCAAGTGTTGCAGTATCAAGCCCGACAGAGCTCACCACTGCAGGTTCTGTACAGGACTGGTCTAGAGAGCCCAGTCCTAATTTCACTTGTTTTCTTCAAATGTTCTTTCCCACCAATGTTGTTCAGCCTCAGTCCTGCTGCATTACCTATACCCACTGGTACTTACTAGATGGCTAAGAAGGAGTTCCTCGGACTTTGAAGTGCTTTGAACCTAGTTTCAAGGGACGGAACTGGCTAAAAACAAAGTGGAATTAGGAAAAAGAAGCAACACTTGGTATTTATATTTGTATCAAAATAATGTCAATTGATGTGACATACAGGATGGTATCATGATATTTATACTATACGCTTGTTCCACCTTCGGAGAATGCCATGGTATCAGAGCACCTCTATTTAAGCATATTGCAGCCTTTGCAGCTCCATAGGGCAGATGATTGATCGATTGATGATGTCTCAGGGCCTAGTTAAGATATCTGAGGGTAGCAGACTGACAATATACGTCCCCTGACTCCCTTGTGTGATGGAGAGTACAATCCAGCTTAGAGGTTATTCCCGTCTCTCACCTCCAATGTATACATGGTGTTTGTCCCAAATGGAACCCTATTCCCTATATAGGGCTCTGGTCAACAGTAGAGCACTACATAGGGAATAGAGTGCCATTTGGGATGCAGACAGTGTGTACTGTGCAACTAGGGGTGGTGTGGGTCTCTCCCCTCTCTCTCTCTGCTGCGTTGGTGTGTGTTTTGAGTTGACTGATAATTAACTATGCATTCTGGCTGGTCTTCATGCACCCAGAAGGAGCAGCGTGTGTAGGTCACGGTTTGGACCATATTTCCAGGCCTCTTCTGTATGTGGCTATACCCTGCTTTCATGTCATCTCCTCGTGTGCGTGCTCCTCGCAGTGTGTGCAAACGCTGTATCAAGAAGATGGACCACCATTGCCCATGGGTAAACAACTGCGTAGGAGAGAAGAACCAGAAATTCTTTGTGCTTTTCACAGTGAGTGTGTAGCCTCGAGCGACTCCGACATGCTCCTATTACTCAAAACATACATTCACTCCACGCCGTTGTTCACTCCCTCACATGAGATGTAGCCTCGAGTGACTCCGACTTACATTCACTACACGCCGTTATTCACTCTCTCACATGAGATGTTGCTGGTGTCCAAGCATTCAAACCTTTTAGTTAACGCTGACTAATTCAACTATCCATCTCCTCCTACAAAACCTGTAAACTTTCCCTCACATTCACCAATACATCACATTATTCAAAATCTTGACAAAATAAGAGTACTGCACGGTTAAATAATGTAATGCTACTACGATATTCTTTGTCTCCCTTCAGATGTACATTGCACTGATATCCCTCCATGCCCTGGTCATGGTTGCCTTTCATTTTATCTTCTGCTTTGAGTCGGACTGGACGAGTGAGTACCATGCTGTTTTCCGCTATGTATTAGCATGCTATGCCAAATCCACCATACTGTTTTTAACATTGTGGCAAGTCTGCAACAGAGAAACACATTTAATGGATTTGGTGTTGTGGTTTCCATTTGTAACTATTTATTTCCATTTCTTCAAGTGTCATGTTGTCTTCCTCTCCAGTACCCAGATTGTTCTCATTTCACATCCTTTGATTGGCTTACTTTGTTAGAGCATGACTTAATTGGTCAATTTACCTGATACATACAAGATTTCAACTTTTGGCTCACCTTTCCTTGAGTCTTAAGAGTCTTAAGATAATACTTACCTGATGAGAGGGAATCCAGCCCACCTGTCCTCAGCTTCCAGACCATCAGTGCCCTCCAGTTTAAACCTTTCTCTCCCTTCTCCTCCCTCCCTCGGCCCTCCCAAGAGTGCAGTACATTCTCTCCTCCAGCGACCGTCATCCTCCTCATCCTCCTCTGCTTTGAGGGACTCCTCTTCCTCATTTTTACCTCAGTGATGTTTGGGACCCAGGTCCATTCCATCTGTGCCGATGAGACAGTAAGTGAACTGAACACCACCACCAGCATCCCTTTGCTCCCATTCACTCCCTCACTCACTCAGTGCTCCTCTCTACCTTCTGAACTGTCGCTGTTTAGCAGGGTTGGGTGTCAATTTCAATTCAGGAAGTAAACTGGAATTAGAATTTCAGTTGACTTCCTGAGTTTAAATGGAATTGACCCCAACCCCGCTGCTTAGTGCTTAGATTCATATTGCCTGTAGCTTTATTTGAGGGTCTTAAGAGAACTGTCCCGAAGAAGTATACGGTAAATAGCCAGGATTATGTTGCTGATGTTTTTTGGATCTTATCTACAGGGCATAGAGCAGTTGAAAAAGGAGGAGAGGAGATGGGCTAAAAGGACAAGGTGGATGAACATGAGGGTGGTATTTGGCCATCCGTTCTCTATAGCCTGGCTAAGTCCCTTTGCAACACCTGACCACGGGAAGGCAGACTATTACCAGTACGTTGTCTGAGACGGGAAGCCATGCTCCAGCACCCGTGCTACCAGCTTGTCTTTCAGAGTGCGGACTGATGACGCGTACGGGGCGATAGTCTTCCCACCGCCTGGCTTCACTGAGCATGAACTGTTATGACCCTTTCTTCTTTTCTGTTTTTGGTCATTTTTCTTCTTTGTGAAAAAAATATTTTTTTCTGCTTGTTTTGAATACCTGCCACACATTTGGATATCTGTATGAAGTAATATCTATTTCCCTTCTGTTTACGATCACTGCCAAGCCCTACAAAACCATGAACTGTAAAATGCCCCTCTGCTTTTCTCACGTTTTACCATTGAAGAAAGCACTTACTGATGTAACCTGGCCAGAGCCTGTATCTGAGCTGACTAAAAACTGGGTTTTGCCTTTGGGATAGAAACGGAAATGGAAATGCTCTTAAACCCAAGTATTTCCTGTATTTTGTCATTTCCTGTTTAAGGACTAGGCTTAAACGAAGCAAACGCATGAGCTGAATTCATATGGTTTTCGTCCCCTGAAAAGCCAATCAGTTCCGAAAGGCAGATTTTGTCTTCCAATGTAGCAGTACCTCTGCCTTTCCATAATGTAGCCTATATGGTGTAAGCTATAGCTTTGGTGCCAGCGCCACACTGTTGGAGTACTAACGGCCCACAAGGCATTACGTTTGCGGTTTAGAACAGCCAAATCTTTTCCTGCAAGCTGCAGATTCGTTGCCTTATAAGACAATTGAAATTGGGTAAAGAGATTTTTGTAATCTCAAGTTTAAGTTGAATAGGGTATTTGCTTCCTGCACATGTCTATGTGCAGGACGGGTCCCCTCCAAGGACAGGCTGAAATGAGATTGGGAACAACAATGAATTAAAAGTCCAACTGTGGAACCGGCTGGTGGCCGTGGATGGTTCTGTTGTTCCACTGTGTGGCATGATGTCTTACTGGTTGGTGTATGTGACAACTGTTTCTATAGAAAAATGATCACGATGCCCTCTGAGATTTTTCAATTGGTCACCCAATAACCTAACTGGTCAATGAAATGTACATATTATTTTCAACTTTTGTTTTTAACAGAAGCATGCACCTAAGTGTAATTCCCTGTGTTCACTGAATGGAATTTGTAAATGTCATGTCAAAAACAGGTTATCGGCTTGACATTCTGTTTATGAATCTGGCACAGTTAAGCTTTGTGGAGCAAACATTGGTGATGCAATTTAGGCCAGTGGAACATGTGCATTGAAGACTGAAAGACCATACTTCCTAGTCCTTTTTTAAAAAGTCACCATTGTGTACAATGCTAGCTAATTCAAACTTAGACACAGACCGGTCTCCTAGATACATAGCAGTCGAAGTAGATTGCCTAATTGCCCCGAGGCATCGATTGCAAACAATCAAGAGAAAATTATTACACAATCAATTGTGTTCACGAGCCTTACTGTAGAAAGAACATGGGCTGTTGGTGACGAATAGAACGGCTATGGCTTGTGTCCCAAATGGCACTCTGTTCCCAATAGAGTGCACTACTTTTGACCAGGCCCACAGGGCTGTAGTCAAAAGTAATGTACTGTGTAGGGAATAGAGTGCCATTTGAGACAGCTTAATTTATGTGGAATATATTTGCTGACATGTTCTCTGGTTTTACGACCCTCACTGTATGAACAATGGTTATGTATTCATCAAACTAAATTGTTTGCTAATTAAATTTAGAATAGAGTGCATTGGCAAGGCATAGATGCCATTTCAAGTGTGTATGGACCACGTTTGTAGATTTGTGCTATATTATAAAGAATCAATTAAGATTGAATGTAATGCTACTTTTAGTGACTTGTATTGTAATAGTCACCTTTTCTAAGTAGTTTCTTTTTTTACCGAATGGGTGACTTTTTAAAGTTTAAGATGCTTCAATCAAATCTACTACTGTCTCTTTCTGATTTGATGCCCATTTTTTCTTTTAAAGTGGTACACTCTAACCTACCTACATCTCAATACTGCCATCTTCTGCTTGAACTGATGAACCCTTATTATCTCTGTAGTGACTATCAAATACTGTGGTTTTTAAAAGTTGACTATCTCATCAGAATGAATGCTTCTCCAACCAGACTGATTTATTTTATAATTTAAAATGTGCTTTTTCAGCTCATTCCAGTTTGCCTTTCCAACTAATTATCAGCTGATCATGTACAATATCAGTATGCCTCACAGGCATGTATTAATAATTTGTAGATCTGTGTACTGGAGTGGGAAGTTCTTGAATCTGATTCATGTCCGTCTGTGCCAGAGTCTCTTTGAGGAGAGACTGGTGTAATAAGGGTATACGAGGTTCCTTAGGAAGAGGCTGGTTTAAAGCTCATGTTACCCTAGCCCCTTTCATTACATTAAAGGTGGACTCCTCCATATGACACAGATGCACAAAGTAAACCGCATAGTGGGTCAATTTCTGCAACTAAGCTCGTTGGAAGAGCGAGGCTAAACTCCATACCGCTGAGAACCCATGCACAGGTACTGTGTGAGTGAAGTTTTGCATCTCACTCATCTCAATATCTGTGGTGCTGCTTGTGGCAATGTCAATTTGCTCAGTCTACCCTTTTAATTACTATCAATCAGATCAGAAGCGCTAAGACCGCGTCCTACTCATTAACACAGGATATGCTGGGAAGTTGTCAAATCTATCCTATTCTGTTCTGACAAAGGGACTGGTATTCTCTCATGTCTCTATTTATACACTTTTTAAACACACACTTGCTGTAAATAGATGATTCCCAATGTGCATCTCTTTGAAATGTTTATCTGAATGCAAAAGTTTAAGTTACTTTCATATGGAAATTTACAATAAATGTATTGTTTTTTCAAAAATGGTCGTCCGTCTGTCAATATTAATTTGTCTTATTAAAGGGATTGTTCACTCAATATTTTTTAGTAGATAAAGTGAGAGTTTGAGTGAACTATCCCCTTTAAGACTGTATCCAGGTAGACACTATACTGTATCTGTGGAATCGGGAGTGTAGTGTTGCATTCTGAATGACCTTTTATGTTTTCATAGGTCTATTTTCTCTGTACAGTTTCAATTTATTGTATGCTTTACTTGGTATGCTAATAGCACACTGGCCTTTGTCAGAGTCAATTTATTAGCTAATCTGAGAAGTTTACTGGACTGTAATCTTAAAAATGCTGCCTGGATGTGGAGCTCTTTCCATTGATGGTTGTTTAATTTTAGATCAACATAAGTTCACTTTCCTAGATGAGGTTTATTCAACATTGTGCACCATCAAATTGAAAATATTGACACTTACAAATGTTAGTTTAAAATAGGTTGTTAGACTAGATATGGTTTATAAATAAAAATAGATTTAGGTCTGCCCAAACACCTGTTGTTTCTCTCTGCATCTGTTGTCCAAGAAATTATGACAGTTTGTCAGACACAGCAGCAGTATGTGCAATCTAATTCTATTGGCTAACAGCCATTTTCTGAGACTTCCTCACTTATCATACACAATTTAAGAGCAACATATTCAAAGGATGGGGAGGTGGCTTGTCCAAGTAACCATTTCAAGGATTCTTAATAATACATTATTTATAATACATTCCCTTTCTTTATTCCTCCTGTAGGGCCCCCGTGCTGCACTAATCAGGAACACAGAGTTTATCAGGTCAGTCATATGCACCTCCCAAACTAATCTCTACAGTTTATAATATCCATATCTACAGTATACTCGTTCAAACAAATGTGACCCATTCAGGGGCTGGCGAACAAAAGGAGTTTCATGTAACCACTATTCTAATGCATTTGATTCCTCTTGCCCTCGGTGACGGTGACGTAAATGTTTATCTGACTTGAGAACACAGGAGAAATGTTCGGCACCAATTTCTCCCGTCCTGATTCAATAGCATAGATAGTCACATTGCCAGGGAAGTAGATTACATTACACACACAACCTGCAGTCTGTAATGTACTGCAACTGGAAGGAGAATCGATTTCATAGTGTGCGTTCTTCTGCATTTATACAGACACATCATCATCGTCTAATAGATACAGTCAGAATACAGGTAGCTACTATTAGTTGTTGCATGCATTTGATATGTATTAAAAAAAACAGCAAAGTTTGATCGTATAGTAAAGTTGTAAAGTCAAACTCCTGTCTACAGTAACGTTTGTTGTCGGTATTACGCACAAAGCCCATTTCCACAATAGCACATCACAGTGTTAAGGAATGTCAGGGAAGTACACTGTTGGAGTACAAACATGCTAGTTTATAGAACACCACTTTCTGTAGTTTGGTTCGAAAACCCCACAGCAACGTTTGACCTTTTGGAAGTCTTGGAAGATGCAGAGGGAGGGACTGTGCTACGGGATGGTTCCCTTACCCCGAGGATAACATCAAACTGGGTTTAATTGCAATGGAAAACTAGGATGGACATTATACGTGACACAGGTCTACAGCTGAAACACAAAAGCTGGTGGCACTCAATTAAAAGGCCAGACATTGGAGTAACTGTTGTTTGGACACCCTATTAAGTCAGAATTAAGTCAAATTAATTCCCTTCTGCCAAAGGAAATAAGCGATAGTTCACTCCAACATTTAAGTTGAGGTCAGACGTGGGCTAATGTCAAGAAGTCCAGGCCGTCTACTGTGTAGATCCAGCTCTGTACCTCAACTCCAAATGAATTGGAAAGACAGGCACCCTCTAAAAATTATTAAGTTAGACGGTGCCTATCCTTTCCATTCATTGGAGTTGGTCTCATCTCAACATTAGACCACTTTTGAGGTTTGAAAATGTCTTACATATTTTGATTTTGGAGTGAACTAAACCGTATTACTTTACAGGCAGCTGAGAAGGTCACAATTTTTTCGGGCCACTTTAGCAGTTTGACTTCACATTGCATTGACAGAGCCTTGCTGTGGTTACAGTGGATACCAGGCAGGATCAACATATTTGTGTACTTTGGTTCGACTTACTTGGGTTTAGACCTTGTTAGGAACTTTCTTTTAGACATTTGCTATAAAAAAAGGCAGGCAAGGCCAAACCTCCTCAGAATCCACAAAACATGCGTGAGGGTCAAGCCCTCAATATATTAGGCTATAAACATGACACAACAGAAGTTCCTATCAAGGCCATGAAGTATATTCTCTGAGCCACGTCATGTGTGATACTGTAGTAAGAGATGAGAATATCTATGTGTTTGCTGTATTTGCGCATGTCTAGCAGTAGCAGCATTTGTGAGACTTATCACTTCGGGTTCACGCATCACCTTGAGCATGCGATGACGCAATGTTGGTGTGGAAGTCTACAGCGTGTGTCATCTTAGGATAGGTGAGCAAAATGAAAGCTTTTGTGATCTGAAGCGGAGAGTGTAAGCATGGTGAAGAATCGATGGCAAGCACACATTGCTGAGGATGTCGAAGTGTTTCAAACAAATCACTTTGTGTTCCTTATGTTTTGACAGTGCTTTCCCTTCCAAAGTTGCCATGGCTGCCGTTCACCCGAGAAATGCCATTGTTTGTCACAGATAGTAGGCTATAGGTTGCATTACTGGTTTCTTTCTATATCACTTAATGAGTTGTGCCTTTCCGACAGGTTGTCATTCGTCCTTCCTGGCTCGGTCGTTGGGGGCCGCCCTCTGAAGCACCAGGAGGCCAGAGAACGTGAGGGAGATTCCTACCCACCACAACGCAATCTGGGTCTCCCCAAAGATAAGCTGCCCCAAAAAGGCCTGTGGCACAATACAGGCATTTCAATTTAGTGCACCATATATTACACTTCTCATACATTACACTTCTCTGACAACACTTAAAAAGGAAAATCTGTGTTACGCTTATTAATTCAAACCATACACTTGTAGGCTATTAGGCCTATACCTTATTTACAAGTGTTTACGAAGTGTCTTTTCCACAGGGAAACATGTACTTACGGAAGATACGAAGTTGGAAGCGGTAGTGGTCACAGTGGTTCGGGTGGAGGAGGAAGAGTACCGGAGCGCCTTAGCGAGGAACGTCCACATCACAGCATTACAGGCGAAGAGCAGCCCCCCACAAATCAGCCTCAGTGGGATGTGTAGCTGAAGCAAACACACACAAACAACATGAATGAAAACAACGTTGTTTTGGACTAGAGTCACATCAAATAGTTGAGCTGCATTCCATGGATTTGGGGCCTATTTTAGTTATTTGTCTTGATATATATATTTTTTTCTTCACATGCATTTACCTAACGGCTATACAAATAAATAATATGGCTAATAAATCAACCTTAAAATCATGTCACCACGTACCCAACGTCATGAAGGTAATTTCAAGCAGCCCAATTAACAATACGATATTGACATTGAATGGAAAATTGCTCATATGTTAAACCAGACTCGCATTTGGCCGCAATAAATAAAATGATAGAGTACACATATGAAAATATCTTCCTTTAACACAAACATATATGACGTAATACTGCACTAGGTATGTCGTTCAATCACGCGTGTACGACACGAGCTTGACACACAGCACGCGCCTGTCCAGCAGAGAGAGATGCTGAGCGCAAGAGCTGGAATCTGGACCCCTAAACTCATAACTGGAAAACCCAAACTTCCCTACTCGCGGACGAATTGCTTTGCTAACAAATTGACATCTACATTATTCAGAAGCCACCCAAATCCCATCACGTTAATAATTCAGGCACTTAAACGGCGGCGATTACTCACCCAGTCACAAGCGGTAGTTTCGTCAGGTTGTCTAAATTTCCGCTGCTCTCCCCATGTTCGTAGCCCCGTTTCACATACACCTTTTAGGTAATCGGCTCCAAGTGACAGCTTTGCAGATGAAGATGCGACAGCCCCGAGAAACCCCGCCAGAAGCGCATAGAAAACGCCGGGGAACAACATATTGACAACCAAGGCACATATTTCTCTAATCCATCACATTTCTACAGCGGTATTGAGCTGAGTGAGAGTGCGGGCAGAATCTGTAGGCTACTTCCTACCAACAACCGTCCCGAGGCAGCCACACCAATCAAAATACTTTGTCAGCGGGTAGGTGCACGACGTGGTTGGACAAAATAACTCCACAGCTGTGTAGCATTGTGGGATGAGTAGTTTATTCAGCGGAATCACGTGTTTGGGAATTCTGTTGATATTGGATAAGAATGTATTTCTTTTAGGACTCTTTAGGTCTGTGAGTGAGGTCTCATCCATCAAATGCCCCCCAATTAATCCTAATATAAATCACATCAAATTGTATTAGTCACATGCACCTTACAGTGAAATGCTTACTTACGAGCCCATAACCAATAATGCAGTTTTAAAAAATATGGATAAGAATAAGAAATAAAAGGGTGGCTGGAGTCTTTGACAATTTCTAGGACCTTCCTCTGATTCCGCCTGGTATAGAGATCCTGGATGGCTGGAAGCTTGGCCCCAGTGATGTACTGGGCCGTTCGCAATACCCTCTGTAATGCCTTGTGGTCGGAGGCTGAGCAGTTGCCATACCAGGCAGTGATGCAACCATGCTCTCGGTGGTGCAGCTGTAGAACATTTTGAGGATCTGAGGACCCATGCCAAATCTTTTCAGTCTCTTGAGGGGGAAAAGGTTTTGTCGTGCCCTCTTCAGGACTGTCTTGGTGTGCTTGGACCATGTTCGTTTGTTGGTGATGTGGACACCAAGGAACTTGAAGCTCTCAACCTGCTCCACTAGAGCCCCGTCGATGAGAATGGGGGCGTGCTCGGTTCTCTTTTTCCACAATCATCTCCTTTGTCTTGATCACGTTGAGGGGGAGGTTGTTGTCCTGGCACCACACGGCCAGGTCTCTGACCTCCTCCCTATAGACTGTTTCGTCGTTGTCGGTGATCAGGCCTGCCCACTGGTTGTGTCATCGGCAAACTTAATGATGGTGTTGGAGTCGTCCCTGGCCGTGCAGTCATGAGTGAACAGGGAGTACAGGGGACTGAGCACGCACCCATGAAGGGCCCCTGTGTTGAGGATCAGCGTTGCGGATGTGTTGTTACCTACCCTTACCACCTGGGGGCGGCCCGTCAGAAAGTCCAGGATCCAGTTGCAGAGGGAGGTGTTTAGTCCCAGGGTCCTTAGCTTATTGATGAGCTTTGAAGGCACTGTGTTGTTGAACGCTGAGCATCCGCCCAGGGCGGCACGGGGCACCCACAAAAAAAAAATCAGAATGGTGACATTTGCGCGACCGGTTTTTCACGTCACGTCAATGATATCATGTCAACGTGTGGGACTGTGGGTCAATTAACCTTGTCGGAGTGGGCGCCCTGATTCTAGTTTGTGAGCTGGGCAGGTCACTGCCTGGGAAGGTCTCCCACTCAAAAGTACGAGATGGGGAGGGGAGCGGGGGTAGGTTGATCTCAGGTCTCCGCACTGGAAGCCTGAGGTTGTGGGAGCAGGGGAATCTATCAAATAGTTCACCTGTAACTTTGTACAATATTAATGCAATTAGTAAAGTCAGTCACACTATAAAATGCTACTGAATAAACAATTCATTCATAATACTGTGAATATAGTTTCACAGACATGTTTTTGAATTTTTTTCTGGTTTGTGCGAAATCGTTAAGAATAATATAAAACCAGTCTGCTACACCACCGAGGTGAATTGGTTTAGTCTTGACTCTTGGTTGACAGTGTTGGGGGATGGGTAATGTATTGATGCTCGAGTGACAAATATTTGTATATTTATATATTTTTAAATGTTATGATTATTTATTTGTGTTGTTCCAAATGTCTGAATAAAAATTACAGTTAGTGCAGAATGATGGGGGGGGCGCTGAAGGTGGAGTTCGCTCAGGGAGCCCTACAAGCTAGAACCGCCACTGCCCTCGAGGACTGGAATTGCCCACCCCTGCATTAGGCAATAGGCAGGTTAGCCTTACAGCCTACTACTTTCTTAATCTACTCGATTTTAATGTTGCGTGGAGTGGAGGATCAATGCTAATGTAATGTCTTTGAGTGGGGCAAGGCAGGGCTACTCTCAGTAAATCAGCCCAGTAGCCTATATTGCACGCACTCACTCACTCACTCACTCACTCACTCACTCACTCACACAGCCCAATCCTGATCCAGACAGTGGGGCCCTCAGAATAAATGTCCCCTTCAGCATACTGATGACATGGATCATAGAGGTTCATTTCCTAAAAACTCCACCTGATTCCGTCTCAAATGGCACCCTATTCCTAATATAGTGCACTTCTTTTTACCAGATCCTTATAGGCTCTGGTCAAAATAAGTGCACCCCATAGGAATAGGGTGCCGTTTAGGACTCAACAAGTGGAGGGGAGAGTGACGCCACTTAGTTCAGCCACATCTCTGCCCTTCAGATTGATGGAGCTGTCACAGATGGAACTGGGACAAGACATGAAATCCTCATTATGTGCAGACAGAAAGGGAATAAAGTGTCCGCTCCTCCCATTTCTTATCTATTATCAAAGAAGAATCTTATCTGTATTACAGACTTGAGACTGTATGAGATCGATGTAAGATACCCCATCTGAAACATTGATTTATTTATTTTTTATTTAACTAGACAAGTCAGATAAGAACAAATTCTTATTTACAATGACGACCTTCCCCGGCCAAACCCGGCCAACGCTGGGCCAATTTTGCGCCGCCCTATGGGACTCCCAATCACGGCCGGCTGTGATACAGCCTGGAATCGAACCAGGGTGTCTGTAGTGACGCCTCAAGCACTGAGATGCAGTGTCTTTGACCTCTGCTCTACTTGGGAGCCCAAACATGAACCTAACAATACTATAAATGCGGTCCAAGTACCATCAGAATAACACTGGGCCACTGTTTTTCTCAGCTGTGTCAAGTAGTTTACTTTTGTGTGGATTTTTGCACAGTGCCTATTTAATTAATAATTCTAAGGTCACAAATGGTTAGACTCAAGCTGAAACAAACCTTATCCATCCATTCCCATTATTCAACTGATCCTACCTCTGGCCAGTAGATGTCTCTAATGTTCTTCAAGCAACAGCATGTCTACAGAAATCAAGCAGTTAATGAGTTTTGAATGCAGACATCTTCCTCGAATGTATGCAAGTAAGCATGTAAACCCAGAATATGTGATGCACTTCAGAAGTGACTGCTTGGATAAACTGAAAAACACGCAGAAAATATTTCTGGAACCATTATAAAATGGACTGTTGTTATTATCAGTCATGTATCATTAAAACTATGACCTCAAATAAATGTGATTATAAACTACTGGTGGTTTGATTACTTCAGGTATTTTACCTCAAATATTTCCCTATTTTACCTGTAATGTCTATTATCTCACCATTATGTGATTCGTAACTAGTCACGTCAAAGCTCTCCTCTCATTAGGCCATTTGTCTACCGTTCATTCTCCATTATCATGACTTACTGGGGCCTCTTGACAGAGACAAGTCTCACCAGCCAGTCATTAGCAGGTCATCATCGCCACCCTCAGAAAATTATACATTTTAAATCAAGGGGCCAATTAAATGTCATCTTCACATTTGAAGGTGCATGCTTGTGGAGAGTGTACGGCTGTGTACCAAATGGCACCTTATTCCCTATATATGGACACTGTTCAAATGTAGTGGACTATACACTGAGCGTACAAAACATTAGGAACACCTGCTCTTTCCATGACCAGTGGAATCCAGGTGAAAGGTATGATCCCTTGTTGATCTCACCTGCTAAATCCACTTCAATCAGTGTAGATAAAGGTGGAGGAGATAGGTTAAAGAAGGATTTTTAAGCCTCGAGACAATTGAGACATGGATTGTGTGCCATTCAGAGGGTGAATGGGCAAGACAAAATATTGAAGCGCCTTTGAACAGCTATGGTAGTAGGTGCCAGGTGCACCGGTTTGAGCGTGTCAAGAACTGCAAAAGTTTTCCGTGTGTCTCAAGAATGGTCCACCACCCAAAGCACATCCAGACAACTTGACACAACTGTGGGAAGCATTGGAGTCAACATGGGCCAGCATCCCTGTGGAACGCTTTCGACAATTTGTAGAGTCCATGTTCTGAAGGCAAAAGGGAGTTTAACTCAATATTAGGAAGGTGTTCCTAATGTTTTGTACACTCAGTGTATAGGTTATAGGGTGCCATTTTGGACACAGATTATGACTCACTGAGGTGTCGAGAGGAAGCTCTAATTGGGAACCTGTTCTTGTTCATTGGGAGATAAGAGTCCACAGAGAACAAACTAACACTCATAACTGAGGACCTGTCATGGAGCTTCCTATCGATATCCATTAGCTGAAAAGGCAGCCATGTTTTCCATTTACAATCCTAACTTTACAGGACGGGCTACCTAGACTGACTTCAAGGTGAAGGGACCAAGATCATTCGTAAACTACAACTTTGACCTTAACCTTTGCCTCAGTATATGGGGCCAATTTAAATTACATAATAAATGAGGCAATCTTTTATTTTTGTATTTTTGGGAGAGGGGGGTAGATCAGCTTTAATATTACAGATAGATTGTAGCTTCCTTCAAATCAAATTTTATTTGACACATACACATGTTTAGCAGATGTTATGCGAGTGTAGCGCAATGCTTGTGCTTCTAGTTCCGACAGTGCAGTAATATCTAACAAGTAATCTAACAATTCCACAACAACTACTTAATACACACAAATATAAAGGGATGGAATAATAAGGGATGGAATGCAACTTTTCAGGGAAGTCAGGAACCAATACACACAGTCAGTTAGGAAAGCAAAGGCTAGCTTTTTCAAACAGAAATTTGCATCCTGCAGCACTAATTCCAAAAGGTTTTGGGACACTGTAAAGTCCATGGAGAATGAGAGTGCCCCCTCCCAGCTGCCCACTGCTCTGAGAATAGGAAACACTGTCACCACTGATAAATCCATGATAATAGAGAATTTCAATAAGCATTTCTCTACCGCTGGCCATGCTTTCAACCTGGCTACCCCAACAGCTCTGCACCCCCCGCAGCAACTGGCCCAAGACCCCCCCCCCACCTCCCCGGCTTCTCCTTCACCTAAATCCAGACAGCTGATGTTCTGAAAGAGCTACAAAATCTGGAACCCTACAAATCAGCTGGGCTAGACAATCTGGACACTCTCTTCCTAAAATGATCTACTGCCATTGTTGCAACCCCTATTACTAGTCTGTTCAACCTCTCTTTCGTATAGTCTGAGATTCCTAAAGATTGGAAAGGGGAGACACTCTAGACCCAAACTGTTACAGACCTATATTCATCCTGCCCTGCCTTTCTAAAGTCTTTGAAAGCAAAGTAAACAAACAGATCACTGACCATTTCGAATCCCACCGTACCTTCTTCGCAATGCAATCTGGTTTCCGAGCTGGTCATGGGTGCACCTCAGCCACGCTCAAGGTCCTAAATGATATCATAACCGCCATTGATAAAAGACAGTACTGTGCAGCCGTCGTCATTGACCTGGCCAAGGCCTTCGACTCTGTCAATCATTGTATTCTTATCGGCAGACTCAACAGCCTTGGTTTCTCTAATGACTGCCTCGTCTGGTTCATTAACTACTCAGATAGAGTTCAGTGTGTCAAATCGGAGGGCCTGTTGTCCGGACCTCTGGCAGTCTCTATGGGGGTTTCACAGGGTTCAATTCTCAGGCCGACTATTTTCTCTGTATATATCAATGATGTCGCTCTTGGTCCTCGCTACATATTCGTCGCCAAACCCATGGCTCCAGGTCATCTATAAGTCTTTTCTAGGTAAAGCTCCGTCTTATCTCAGCTCACTGGTCACCATAGTAACACCAACCTGTAGCACGCGCTCCAGCAGGTATATTTCACTGGTCATCCCCAAAGCCAATACCTCCTTTGGCTGCCTTTCCTTCCAGTTCTCTGCTGCCAATGACTAGAATTAAGTTGGAGACTTACATCTCCCTCACTAACTTTAAGCGTTAGCTGTCAGAACAGCTTACCGATCGCTACAACGGTACACAGCCCATCTGTAAATAGCCCATCCAACCAACTACCTACCTCATCCCCATATTTGTTTTTGTTTTTCTGCTCTTTTGCACACCAGTATTTCTACTTGCACATCCTCATCTGCACATCTATCACTCCAGTGTAAATTGCTAAATTGTAATTACTTCGCCACTATTGGCCTATTTATTGCCTTACCTCCTTACTTCATTTGCACACACTGTATACAGATTTTTCTATTGTGTTATTGACTGTACGTTTATTTATCCCATGTGTAACTCTGTGTTGTTATTTTTGTCGCACTGATTTGCTTTATCTTGTCTAGGTCGCAGTTGGAAATGAGAACTTGTTCTCAACTGGCCTACCTGGTTAAATAAAGGTGAAAAAATAAATAATAATAATAATAATAATATGTACATATAAATATATGGATGAGTGTTGACCGAGCGGCATAGGCAAGATACAATAGATGGTATAAGATACAGTATACACATATGAGATGAGTAATGTAAGATATGTCAACATTATTAAAGAGGCATTGTTTAAAGTGACTAGTCAATGTAATTGTCTGTCTAATTTCCAATCTAAATGGGGCGATCTTAAAAGATGAGATCATTTGATAAGGTGAAAAAGAGGCAGACTTAAGATGAGTAGAGATTCAGTTGAAAATACTTTTTTTTTTTTACATGTATTCTAATTTTCTCCAGATGTGAGTTATCTCTGCCAAAGAGACCATACAAAGACAGAGCGGGTCTCCCGAGTGGCGCAGCGGTCTAAGGCACTGCATCGCAGTGCTAGAGGCGTTACTATAGACCCGGGTTCGATCCCAGGCTGTCGCAGCCGACCGCGACCGGTAGACCCCTTGGCAGGGTTGTGTTTCGGTAGTGAGTGTGGCAACCGAAGACAAACTATTTTGATGTGCTACGTGTTTCAGCACACAGCAGTCCTGTTCTGTAAGCTTGTGTGGTCTACCACTTCGCGCCTGAGTCGTTGTTGCTCCTAGTGTTTTCCACCTCATCATAATAGTACTGACAGTTGACCGGGGAGCTATAGCAGGGCCGAAATTTGACCAAATTACTTGTTGGTGCCATGTTGAAAGTCACTGAGCTCTTCAGTAAGGCCATTCTACTGCCAATGTTTGTCTATGGGGATTTGATGGATGTGTGCTCTATGACTTTGGGAAACAGTGATCTAGAGTACCATGTGATAATAGAGTTCATCCCAATACTGCCCATTCTGTCTTGATATACCCCAAAATGCTTACATGTATAACCTTTGACCTCCCAGAATGGGCCCTTGAAGATAGCATTACCATTCCTATCATTTCATACCTTCATTTGTTTATACCTTATTAAATGTCCTTAGTTTTCAAAGATTGTCCCCTGGTAATAAAATGTCATACCCTCATTCCTGTTGGCCCAACTAACCACGTATTGGTCATAACATTAATGCCAGGGATAACCACATTTAGCCAGCTACCTCCGATAAGTGGTTATCGTACCAAAATATAACCCACAGACATGGACCGTCATGAAAATCTTAATAGACTTTGCCACCCCAAAGTGGAAAAATATGGGATATTTGGCCCTCTAGCCATGGACTATATGGGCCATTCTAGAGTAGCATCTACTGTCTGAATGTTCCATTTCAGGGACTGCCAGTTCTCAAAGGTTGTTGGTAAGGTCTGTGCCCGTAAAGGAGTTACTGCCTGACACGGGCAGCAACTGAGACAACCTCAAGGTCTCTGTTGGTTTGCAAACCTGCAGTGTTAACCGAAGTGCCGTGTAAGTACTCTTCATTGTACAGTCATTTCTTACAAGCATCAATGTATGTTCTGTACACAACAGCCAAATAGAAAAGGAACAAGGATAACATGTATATAAGGCTCAGTAAGAGTTACGTACATATCCAGGAAGGTGGCTGAAATTGAACAGAATCCCAGTCAATGTGATCCCATTTCAGACACCTTGTCTGATGCTATCCCTGTCCTTGTCTGGCGACTTGAGGAATCTCTCTCTCTCTCTATTCAATTCATTGGCATGGGAAGCATGAAACATTGCCAAAGCAAGTGAAATAGATAATAAACAAAAGTGAAATTAACAATAAAAATGAACTGTAAACATTACACTCAAAAGTTCCAATGGAATAGAGTCATTTCAAATGTCATATTATGTGTATATATAGTGTTGTAACGATGTGCAAATAGTTAAAGTACAATAGGGAAAATAAATAAACATAAATATGGGTTGTATTTACAATGGTGCTTGTTCTTCATTGGATGCCCTTTTCTTGTGGCAACAGGTCACAAATCTTGCTGCTGACTGCACACTGTGCTATTTCACAAATAGATAGGTGTGTTTATCAAATATTGGATTTGTTTTCAAGTTCTTTGTGGGTCTGTATATTCTGAGGGAAGTATTTATCTCTAATATGGTCATACATTTGGCAGGAATTTAGGAAGTGCAGCTCAGTTTCCACCTCATTTTGTGGGCAGTGTGCACATAGCCTGTCTTCTCTTGAGAGCCATGTCTGCCTACGGTGGCTTTTTCAATAGCAATGCTATGCTCACCGAGTCTGTTCCTTAATAAGTTTGGGTCAGTCACAGTGGTCAAGTATTCTGCCACTGTGTACTCTCTGTTTAGGGCCAAATAGAATTCTAGTTTGTTCTGAGTTCTTTTGTTAATTCTTTCCAATGTGTCAAGGAATTATCTTTTTGTTTTCTCATGATTTTGTTTGGGTCTAATTGTGTTGCTGTCCTGAGGCTCTGTGGGGTCTGTTTGTGTCTGTGAACAGAGCCCCAGGATCAGCTTGCTTAGGGGCTCCGACGTGCGACGTCACCGGTCTACTAACCACCGGTCCTGGCAACCCATCTTTACTCACACCTGGCAACCATCATTACGCACACCTGCTCCCTATCATCAGTCACACCAGGACTTCCTTACTACCTTCATTACTTACCATTTATCTAGCACTCTGTTTTGTCAGTCATCAGGTAGTATTGTTTGTGTTTCCATGTCAGATGCTTCTCTTGTTTTGTATCGTTCCATGTTCGTTATCATTAAACTCACTAACTGCACCTGCTTCCTGACTCCCTACGTCTACGTTACACTCTCTCTCTCTCTCTCTCTCTCTCTCTCTCTCTCTCTCTCTCTCTCTCTCTCTCTCTCATATCTTTGGGGGAGTAGAACATGAAATCCAGACAACAGTTAGCGTAATATTGGGATTTAATCTTTACGTAGTCATAATCACTTTAATTTTAATGTAGCAAATGGATGGTAAGTGTCATTTTGTTATTATCTGGGTCATGCAGCCCCCTGAAAGACATAACATCTGGTCATGTGAGGCCTGCCGAAGATTGTGGATGTTTGCTCTACACATGCATTATTCACAAAGCCCACCACAGTCCACAGTAAGTACTCAATGGACTAGAGGGGGCTACTACACCTGCATACTGACAAGGTGTGTGTGCATTTGTGTATGCATGCCTATACAGGTGAAGGGTGGAACCATGAATATACATTACGACTGCTAGCAGAGGAATGAAGGGTTTTATGAATGCAGGGGATGAACAGAAAGACTGAGCAATGAATGACACAGTCCTCTTGTGTCAAGAACCCATGGTAAATCAAAGGTATGAAGGCCAGCATGCCACTGCATCTTCCACAGGGAGACTGGAACTACGTTCCAAATGGAACCCTATTCCCTAAATAGTGCACTACTTTTGACCAGGGCCATGGGGCTCTGGTCAAAAGTAGTGCACGATATAGTGAATCAGATACCATTTGGGAGACAGATGTATGTTTATGCTCTGTAAATCAACAATAGGCCTAAACCAATTACTGAATATCTATGAGATCATACTCCCGCCCACACACACACACACCATGAAGTGTGTTCATGCCTAAATCTTCCATCATCAAGATGACAGGACTTGTTTGATTAGATGGAGTCTGTGGGCTGGTTGAAGGCCAGAATCCCGGAGTCGCTTCTTCACTGTTGATGTTGAGACTGGTGTTTTGCGGGTACTATTTAATGAAGCTGCCAGTTGAGGACTTGTGAGGCATCTGTTTCTCAAACTAGACACTCTAATGTACTTGTCCTCTTGCTCAGTTGTGCAACGGGGCCTCCCACTCCTCTTTCTATTCTGGTTAGAGACAGTTTGCGCTGTTCTGTGAAGGGAGTAGTACACAGCGTTGAACGAGATCTTCAGTTTCTTGGCAATTTCTCTCATGAAATAGCCTTCATTTCTCAGAACAAGAATAGACTGATGAGTTTCAGAAGAAAGTTATTTGTTTCTGGCCATTTTGAGCCTGTAATTGAACCCACAAATGCTGATGCTCCAGATACTCAACTAGTCTAAAGAAGGCCAGTTTTATTGCTTCTTTAAATCAGCACAACAGTTTTCAGTTGTGCTAACATAATTGCAAAAGGGTTTTCTAATGATTAATTAGCATTTTAAAATGATCAACTTGGATTAGCTAACACAACGTGCCATTGGAGCACAGGAGTGATGGTTAATGATAATGGGCCTCTGTATGCCTATGTAGATATCCCATTAAAAATCAGCCATTTCTAGCTACAATAGTCATTTACAACATTAACAATATTTACACTTTATTTCTGATCAATTTTATGTTATTTTAATGGACAAAAAATGTGCTTTTTTTTCAAAGACAAGGACATTTCTAAGTGACCCCAAACTATTGAACCATAGTGTATATTTGACCAATAGTTCTCATCAATTTATTCCTTGAGATCTGTTTACCATTTTTTCCTTATAGGTTCTGAGCTATCAGGTAGAGATTAAATCAACCCTTGATATACCTTTGCAATCAACTTCTTTGGCATTGCATCTTCATTCAGTGCTTTTTAAAAGCTTTTAGGTTCATCCAGATTCTGTTGAAGCGATTGAATAAGATTTCTTAGTTGTAAGAACTTAACCCAATTTCTTCTTTGAATTTATTGAATGACAGTACAGAGTCTTCATAGTATATAATGTTCAAAATTTACAATGCCACTTAAGAACCAGGACTTAGGTGTTGTCATTAAATGCTGGAGGTAATGTGGGGTTGTTCCACACAAGGGTGCCTGGTGTTATGGGTTTCTTCCATTTCATGAATTGAAGTACATTTTTCCAAGCACAAATTGAATTGAAAATCCATTTGATTGTTATTTTGTTTTCTTTACAACCTTGGACCCAAAGTAGTGAATATATTTTGAAATCATAGGGCATCACATTTATGTCTTCAATACTACTCCAAGCACAAGGATAGTCTGCTGTCCATTGTTTAAGTGAACGAGGTTGTGTGGCCCAGAAAGACATTTTCATATGAGGTTGTCCGACACCTCCAGCTTTATAAGGTAAGTGTAAAACATTCCATTTGACTCTGTCTTTCCATTCCAAATCAAGTGGGAGAGTACATCTACAAGAGCTTTGCACACCTGGATTGTACAATATTGACACATTATTCTTTGAAAAATGATTCAAGCACTGTCAAGTTGGTTGTTGATCATTGCTAGACAGCCATTTTGAAGTCTTGTCATTGATTTTCATGCCAATTTAAGTCATAACTGTAACTAGGCAACTCAGGAACATTCAATGTCGTCTTGGTAAGCAACTCAAGTGTACGTTTGGACTTATGTTGAAAGATGCATTTGTCTCCCAGTGTCTGTTGGAAGCCGACTGAACCAGGTTTTCCTCTAGGATTTAGCTCTATTCCGAGTCTTTTTATCCTAAATAACTCCCTAGTCCTTGCTGATGACAAGCATATCCATAACATGATACAGCCACGACCATGTTTGGAAATGTGAAGAGTGGTACTCAGTGATGTATGGTGTTGGATTTGCCACAAACATAATGCTTTGTATTCAGTAGTTAAGTTAATTTCTTTGCCAAATGTTTTGCAGTTTTACTTTAGTGCCTTATTGCAAACAGGATGCATGCTTTGGAATATCTGTATTCTGTACAAGCTACTTTCTTTTCACTCTGTCATTTAGGTTAGTATTGTGAAGTAACCAGTGCCTATTTTAGCTTGTAAATCTTGGTGGGGCAAAGTGAAATGGTGCCCACAAACTGTTAGGGCCTACAGCAGTCCCAACAGTCCCAACCACTGCTACACCTTGCTATCAGCGGAGCCTTGCCTGGCATCGAAACAGTTCATTCAGCCTCATTTAATACTTTTAAAAACATAGCTGATATGGCTGACTTGCTTAAAGCAAATGTGGTTTCTACTGATAATTGAGATGTACAAACTATGGCATAAGGGGATGACGAGAGGATAAGAGGCAATCTGTAATTTCAATTAAGAAATTAATGAGCGAGCTAGGACAGACGAAGTCAATCTGAATATTTGTTCAGCAATTTTTAAATGTACTGCGACAGAGTTCAGAACATGGGCCGTTCTTACAGTATTCTCCCTGTACACCAAGTCAGAACCATAGGATAAATAGGGGGCGTATAAGGAGACAATGAAAGCTCTTACAATATTCAATGATGACATTTCTCTAAAACAGGCTATAGGATAAATGTGCACCACCAAGTCAGAACAGTATGTTAAGTTATGAGGTGAAAAGGGACCAAATTATTAAGGTGAGGCACATGGGCTACTAACAGCTTACTACACAACGCACACTCAGTATTACTTTCTTAGCTACGCTATACATATCTCCCTGGCATATTACATCATTTATACAGCAGCATACAATGCATTTTTGGACACACCTTGTTGTGCTGTGCTCACTTGAACAGGAAGGTGGCTCGGCAGTCCTTCGTGGGTGAATCTTGTCATCAAACAATGTCATTAAATTCGGTCATTCTCTGGATTTATAGTGCTTTCAAAACAACTGGGATATCGGAAAAAAACAAGGTTGAATCATGATCTTTAGGCCCGAGTTCCCGACTTGGAATTCCTAGTTGGATAACCGTTCAAAACATATTTTCCCAGTCGTAGGTTGTTCCCTATTGTCTTGAACTCACTGAGGTCTGAGATTTCCCAGTTCCAAGTTTCCAGTTGTTTTGAACGTGGCAGAAGTCATGCTGGATTGACAGCATGGCCAGAATTGAATGTTTATCCTTTTAAGCTTAGAAAAGAGACCCTTAAACCCAGACTTGGACCACACTCCCACTCCATTGAATAGCAGGCTGGTGATTGCTTTGCAATGTTTGCTGTTAGCCACTGATTCCTTCCAAACCACTCATTGTTGAATTTGCGATTTCCAACTTGTTGTGTAATGTTCATGTCCAATGGTCGATGAGCACCGATACGTTTTATTTATAATTTCTCTTCGTCATTTCTCTTCACATGACAAGGATAGAAAAGGATTTGCCTGTAGATTGTCAACTTAATTCATGATGATGACTGCTAGCTAAGATTTTGAAAGTATGATGTTGACATGATCAGTCCAATCAAATATCTACAGTAGATACTGTATCCTCCCCCAGATCTGTGCCTGCACACGATCCTGTCTTGGAGCTCTACGGACAATTCCTTCGACCTCCTGGTTTTGTTTTTGCTCTGACATGCACTATCAACTGTGGGACCTTATATAGACAGGTGTATGCCTTTCCAAATCATGTCCAGTCAATTGAATTTACCACAGGTGGACTCCAGTCAAGTTGTAAAAACATCTCAAGAATGATCAATGGAAACAGGATGCACCTGAGCTCAATTTACAGTCATAGCAAAGGGTCTGAATAGTTATGTAAATAAGGTATTTCTGTTTTTGTGTATTTATACATTAGAATAAATGTCTAAAAAACTGTTTTTGCTTTGTCATTATGGGGTATTGTGTGTAGATTGATGAGGGGGAAAAAAATTCAATCTATTTTAGAATGAGGCTGCAATGTAACAAAATGTGGAAAAAGGGAAGGGGTCTGAATACTTTCTGAATGCACTGTCAATGTATGGTTGAGGGGAGGTTACTGTAGCTACTGTAAAACAACCTTCCAAACTTCTTCCACTAGAGGCACCATCATATTTCTCTCCAAATGATAGCCTAAAACTTTTCTAATTCCTTATGAGTAAATATTACATATATTACGGTAGTCTAGTAGAAGAGTGTATAAAAGTGTAGTAGTCTTATTTGTGTTGAAATATGCGATCCAACTGCTCCACACTCCAAAGTAATAAGGTTTATATAGTAGTCTGTCGAAGTAATCAGACCAGACAGATATTTTCAGATTTTCTTTTACTTTGACTATATTTCACCGCTTCAATTAAGTGAAACGTTTTAAACGTCTTACATTACCACAACAGTACTTTCAAAAAGCTGAAGCAAGTCACACAATTTTTCTTCATGGAAAATGACAATTTAATTGAAACCCTATTGTCTGACAATACCCCTCATTTACTGTGATTAAGATAGGTTACCCCGTAAAATAAAATAAAATGTCCATTAGCCTATTTAGGCCTACATCATATGGATGAATAACCACGTGAATTTGTTGTATACCTGATTGGAATTACTAGAAGATAATATTATTCAGCTATTTTGGGTATGATGATGATGGTGAGCGGTGCGCCTCGGGGCATTCTGTAGCCGTGTTCTTGGTTGTGATGTGTAATAAGATTGGACTGTTATATGAGGGGGTTGGCTGAGAGAGTCAGGAGAGGGGGTGTCTGCACTGTGATTTCCCAACGAAACGTCAACGTTAGAGCGCCACGGCAGCAAGGGAACTACAGCAGTGCTCTTCATGCGGGAAATTATGCCTGGTTTCTTGGGCAGAGAGGGACGCTCAAATAACCAGGGAAACATTAATATTACATATTTAACCTTTTGATTTAGGCCAGTAGACATACATTACTGTGTTAACCACAATGTTCTAGCAAAAAAAATCTCATTGCTGTGCTCGACACCGTCTGTCCCGTCGTCAGTATGGAGAAGACGATCTGCAGTCCGCATCCTGGGACAAATAAAACGAACTCTGGTTCACTGCTTTCGGACAAGGGGAATTCGGGGAGAAAGATCGGACGAGCTGGTTCTCACAGCCCCGGCTCGGCTTCGCTTGGGAACGGGGCCGGTGGAGGAGTGAGTCGGGGAGGTTTATTGGGAAACAGTATGCATTTTCAGCAAGCGTGTAAGCGTCAGTTAGAAGGAGTGTTGAGCAAATACACAAACTTAATTCAAGGATGGCAGAACAGGTAAGCAGCACTTTAAATCATGAGGTTCTTACCCACTGGTCAAATACTGGTTGGATCAACGTTGTTTCCACGTCATTTCAGCCCCATAAATCTATGTGATATTGAATCGACGTGGAAAACGGATTGGATTTGCAAAAAGTAATCAATGTAAGGGCGTTTCGTCATGTTTTCCATCAAACTTTTATCCTAAATCCAATGACATTGATATTTTTTTGTTGGTTAAACGTTGAATTCACATTGGTTGACAACTCACTCAAATGTAAATCAAAACTAGACGTTGAACTGACGTCTGTGGGTAGTGTCATAAAGTGTAATGTTCCTTGGTGCATGCATGCTGTTAGTTTTTCCTCCACCTTGCACTGCAAAGGTCAGTGGCGTGTGGAGTGATAACGTGTCACTGCTACAAGGTTGCAGCCATAGACTAGACAATTGAAACATTGTAATTTTGCCAGCTACAGAGCCTGTGCATATTGGATAACAATAAAGTTGCTCATGCATGATTTAGCATTTGTAGGCCTTCCCTGCCCCAGTATCTGTTTGCATAGTCAACATCTCTAACGCATAGATACTGGGACAGGCCTTCTCTACAACCAGTGGCGATTTTTAGCTGGTAAATCTTGGTGGGGTAAACCCCCCCCAACATTTTTTAGGTGCATGCCAGCAAAGACACAACACAACACTAAACAATGCATTAATTGCACTATAACGGTGACAAACAGTGCCCACAAACTGTTAGGGCCTACATAAAGCTGTCCCAACACCTTACCACAGCTAGACCTGGCTATCTTACAGTATTCTCCCTGTACACCAAGTCAGAACCGTAGGATAAATAAAGGGGGCATTTAAGCAGACAAGGAAAGCTCTTACAATATTTGATGTTTACATTTCTCTAAAATAGGCTAAATGTTCACCACCAAGTCAGAACGGTAGACGAAATTATGAGGTTGAGGCACATGGGCTACTAACAGCTCACTACATAACATACACTTAGTATTACTTTCTTAGCTACAGTGTACATATCTCCCTAGCATATTACATAATTTATGCCGCTGCATACCAGATATTTTTGGACTCATCTTGCTGTGCTGTGCTCAGGAAGGTGGTGCAACATTCCTTCGTGGGCAAATTTTGTCATCGGACTTTTATCAAAGTCTGGCATTCTCTGGATTTATGGTGCTTTCAAGACAACTGGGAACTAGAAAAAAAACAAGGTCGAAATCATGATTGCGATTTCAATTTGGATGACCGCTCAAAATACATTTTCCCAGTCGGAGCTAGTTTTTTAACGAGTTCCCAGTTTATTGAACTCTCTGAAGTCAGTTTTCCCATTTCCGAGTTTCCAGTTGTTTTGAGCGCCTCAGAAGTCATGCTGGATTGACAGCATGGCCAATGTTAAATGTTTATCCTTTTAAGTATGGAAAAGAGACCCTTAAACCCAGTATTGGACCACACACCCACTCCACTGAATAGCAGGCTAGTGATTGCTTTGCCATGCTTGCAGTTAGCCACTGATTCCTTCCAAACCACTCATTGTTGAATTTGCGATTTCCAACTTGTTGTGTAATATTCATGGTCGTTTTATCTATAATTTCTCTTAATTTGAAAAGGATTTGCCCGTAGATTGTCGACTTGATTCATGATGACTGCTAGCTAAGATTTTGAAAGTATGATGTTGACTTGATCAGTCCAATCAAAGCTACAGTAGATATAACATGATTTGACATAATTTTATCTGTGGCCAATGACCTTGAGCCATCTTGAATGGGCACTTCCAATGTAACTCTATGGCAGCACCCATGGTGCTTGAATTTTCAAGCTCTACCCTTAGATTTTTCAGTGACATAGTGTCCCCATGAGTGACAGAACACTGAGCCAATCACAGCGTAACTAGAGAACATTACGCTCTGTATATTCTGCTGCCTGCCACACCACCACAAAGAACTGAGCTAGGCTGAAACACCTGCATTTTGGAGCTGCCTTACTCAAGAAAGAAAAAAGAGAATGTGTTTGTATGCGGCTTTATTAACTCCATGTTTTTAATTTTTTTTATTTGACATTGTTTGCAGACAAAAAATTTGTGTGTATGTACACTACCGGTCAAAAGTTTTCGAATACCTACTCATTCAAGGGTTTCGTTATTTGTATTATTTTCTACATTGTAGAATAATAGTGAAGACATCACAACTAAGAAATAACACATGGAATCATGAAGTAACCAAAAAAGTGTTAAACAAATCCAAGTATATTTGAGATTCTTCAAATAGCCACCCTTTGCCTTGACAGGTTGGCACACTCTTGGCATTCTCTCAACCAGCTTGATAAGGTAGTCACCTGGAATGCATTTCAATTAAGTGTGCCTTGTTAATAGTACACTTTAGAATTTCTTTCCTTGAGACAATCAGTTGTTGTGACAAGGTAGCTTTATTTGGTAAAAGACCAAGTCCATATTATGGCAAGAACGGCTCAAATAAGCAAAGAGAAACAACAGATGAAGGTCAGTCAATATGGAACATTTCAAGAACTTTCTCCAAGTGCAGTCGCAAAAACCATCAAGAGCTATGATGAAACTGGCTCTCATGAGGACCGCCACAGGAAAGGAAGACCCAGAGTTACCTCTGCTGCAGATGAGAAGTTCATTAGAGTTATCAGCCTCAGAAATGGCAGCCCAAATAAATGCTCCACAGAGTTCAAGTAACAGACACATCTCAACATCAACTGTTCAGAGGAGACTGCGTCAATCAGGCCTTCGTGGTCAAATTGCTGCAAAGGAACCACCACTAAAGAACACAAATAAGAAGAAGAGACTTGCTTGGGCCAAGAAACACAAGCAATGAACATTAGCCCAGTGGAAGTCTGTCCTTTGGACTGATGAGTCCAAATTTGAGATTTTTGATTCCTTTGTGAGACGCAGAGTACGGATGATCTCAAATATAAAAAAAATCAAATATAAAATAGATTTAGCTTTGTTTAACACTTTTTATGGTTACTACAAGCAATACAACTGGCCTTCTTTACAATTAGTTGAGTATCTGGAGCATCAGCATTTGTGGGTTCGATTTACAGGCTCAAATGTCCAGAAACAAGGAACTTTCTTCTGAAACTCGTCAGTCTATTCTTGTTCTGAGAAATGAAGGCTATTTCATGTGAGAAATTGCCAAGAACCTGAAGATCTCGTACAACGCTGTGTACTACTCCAGTCACAGTACAGCACAAACTGTCTCTAACCAGAATAGAAAGAGGATTGGGAGTCCCCGGTGCACAACAGAGCAAGAGGACAAGTACATTAGAGTGTCTAGTTTGAGAAACAGACCCCTCACAAATCCTCAGCTGGCAGCTTCATTAAATAGTACCAGTCTCAACATCAACAGTGAAGAGGTGACTCCAGGATGCTGGCCTTTTAGGCAGAGTTTCCAAGAATAAGCCATGTGTCAAAAAAAGCCAATAAAAAGATGAGCAAAAGAACACACACTGGACAGAGGAACTCTGCCTAGAAGGCCAGCATCCCGTAGTGGCCTCTTCACTGTTGACGTTGAGACTGGTGTTTTGCAGGTACTGTTTAATGAAGCTGCCAGTTGACAACTTGCTTGTCTGTTTCTGGACGAAGAAGTCGTCATGACAGAGAAAAGGTTTATGGTCATAGTGCCTAATTGGCCACTTGAATACACTTCTCGACAAAAAGAGAACCAAAGGGGATTCTGTTTCATACATCAAATTCACAGTAAAAAATGGCCAGTATGATGACAAACAAACTAGTATTTTCTTCTGTGGGACTTTACACTCCCAACAGTTGTAAACAGGGAATCCTGGTATTATTCATGGTGAGATATCACTGTGCAGTGTGGCCCACTATCTATAGGGCTGCAAACATGAGCTGAGGGACAGCAGTGTGCTAGAACACATATACGCTGTACTGTATGGTTGGCGAAAGAGGTCGGAGAGAGTGGGAAGCTGGTAGAGGAGAACAGAGCAGCAGGTGATTTGACATAGTGGCTGTTTTCAAATGGCATCTTATTCATTTGGGGACACAGCCCCAAACACCCAGCTAGGATGGCTGCTCTTCCAGGCCTTCTGTCCCCAGTCCACCTCCAAATGCACCAGCCTGGCTGAGCTGCCCCTACACAGTGATGTGTGTGTCCCAGACTCCCAGTCCTGGGCTCATACACTGGAACAGTGTAGTGTATGAGGACTGCCAGGTATTTGGGCTGGCACATGTGGTGTGTTTTAGAACGAGGTGAGTGGTTATTGATTCATAGTGGTTATCGATTCAAACCCAAAGGTGTTTGAAGGGTATGTGCCCTTTCTCACCACAACCTGAGTGAGATGCATATATGCACAAATTATCTACCTCTTTCAAAAGGTTAGCTTGTACTACACATCAAGCAGTGTAAAACTCCACAAGGAGTTGGGTTTCAAGATGATTCTTCCACAAGAACAAAATACTTCTTTATTTGTAAATGACTTTTCAGGTGTATTAGAAGCAAATTGGTTATTTGGAGTTCATGGTAACTGTCCCATATTCAATTTAAAAAGAGCGCTGGACGCTGGGTGTCTTGGCTTTCAAGTTTCAAATTCGTTTTTGGTTCATTGATCTGGGTTGTTGCCATGTCTGAGGGCCCATGTAAATGTGTACATGGAAATAAGACCGGTAAGCTACAGTGAGCTGAAGATGATCTGAAATCCCATTCCAAAACTCAACTGATCCGTGTCATTTTGTTTTCTTCTGTCAAGGGAGAATAATGCTGGCCTATTGAACCTACCTGAATCCTGGCAGTGGTGTGCTCAACTGCCTGCTACTTGTAAATAATGAGAGCAACCAAGTTGAAGGCTTTTTCCTGCTGTACTGTTGTGTTGCGGTGTGTGCCACTTCAACTATTTTCTGCTAGTATAGCCCTCTTATTCTTGACATTATTTGATGTGTCATAATGGACCAAGTAAAGCATACTGTAACGGTACATGTGACACTGGCTATAGGCTTCAAAAGCCAGCAATGTATTTTCCCTTCACCACAGATCTCATGGCCTCGAAAATTGCAGTTTTTAAAGATGGTCGGACCTAGTTTGTGTGACGTTTTTGGACCCCCCCCCCCATTTTTGGGGGAAGCCAAAAATAGAACGTCCAAAGTATGCCGTTGCAGGAAAATGTCCTTTTTTGACATGTTTTCCACCAGCAAACCTACCATGCCTCAGTTTTTAAAAAATGGCACAGAATACACAAGAGGCAGTCTGTCATTGGGCGACTGTGTTGCTGTAATACTAGGTCTGTCAATTACATCCTTGTTTCTATTTGTGAAAGAGCATAAACATTGTCGGGCTATGTACTTGGCTATGCTGTGTGCTTGTGAGCTTCACTGAGAGTGGGTCTGTGCCATGTTTGCGCTGTGTGTTGGGTGATCATGTTAATGTCGATTGCTATTTTATTTTTGTTTTTTCAAGTGTAGGTGTATTGTACTGAATACTTAGTTTTCATGTGTTTGTCTCACACGTATGCACATATTGGAGTGAAACTAGCAGCCCGTGGGAACTCTGTCAGGGTTTCAACTTACTGTTGTGAGTTAGAATAGTAGGATACGTGAGGTGCAATTTTGAAATTTGGTTATGCAGTAGCAGTTTCTCTCTTATGTCAGTCAATTAGCCCATGTCAGAATTTTTTAAATTTTTAAATTGCTAAGTTAGTTTAGCGGCCAGCGAAACCTTTTTTTATCATGGTCGAATTACCGACCGGTGGGCCCTCATTCATTTTGTTAGTCAAACTGCAAACATTTCTCTCCACCCTATGGCAAAATGTGTGTATTTGCAGCACACTTGCTTTAAAACGGCAACATTTTCTCTACATGCCATGGCAAAAAGTGTTGAATTGCACGAAATGTACAATTATTATAAAAACTACCGTTCAAACGTTTGGGGTCACTTAGAAATGTCTTTATTTTTGAAAGAAAAACTGTTAAATGGACAATTTTTTTAGCATCAGAAATACAGTGTAGACATCGTTAATGTTGGAAATGACTATTCATTCTTTAAATCAGCACAACCGTTTTCAGCTGTGCTAATATAATTGCAAAAGGGGTTAATGATCAATTAGACTTTTAAAATGATCAACTTGGATTAGCTAACACAACGTGCCATTGGAACGCAGGAGTGATAGTTGCTGATAATGGGCCTCTACACCTATGTAGGTGTTCCATTAAAAATCAGCCCTTTCCAGCTACAAAAACGTCTGGAAATGGCTGTTTATATATATAACAAACAAACATTTTGTATCTCTGGTGGGGGGGGGGGGGATATATATATATGGATGTGCGTACGCAGACCTGTGTTCAACTGCGGTCCCTCATAAGTTCAGATTTTTTTGGGGTGTGGCCCCCACCCCCAACAAAGTTGCCTATCCCTTAACTAGGTCCTCCAATTGTGCAACACACCATCACCTTGAGAGAGAGGCTGCATGTGCTTTAGGATTAATGGGTTACCCCTCCATTACGGCTCCCCAGTCTCTTAGGCCCCAATGATCAGATGAAAGCTTTCTGAGAAACTGGACTGTGACACAGAGAGAGACACTGAATGACCTCCCACCTCACATGGGCCTCATTACTTGCAACTTCAATTGAAAAGATGGATGATTGTGGCATGCGGGGTGCCATCCAATAAAGTTGCAGTTATCAAATGCATACTGTGGGCTGGAAGCTAAGCTGTCGAGTCTGTTGTAGAACTTGGACTTAAGTGTCTGCTTTGTAATGTGTGGTAAGCCAACCTTTTTTCAGGGTTTCTGTTTTACCACAACTCCAAAAAGTTTTCTTTTTTGAAGTAGAACTAGTCCTCAGTGTAGCGAAACTCGAGACTGGTTTCCAATGGGACGGCACAGACCTGAGGAGGAGAAATCATTTAAAAACAACCCGGATGAACAATTTTTGTTGTTGTTGCATATGACGCTGCACTTTCACATTTCCCTCGTTGCTTCACATTTTTTATTTGAAATATGTGGGGGAAAAGATCGCAAGAACATTTCAGATACTTATTCTGTCACGTTTAACTACATTGGCAGAAAGGTTACCTGGCTGTAGTCGCTATAATATTACTGTACTTTGTGAAACCAATGTCCTGGTCACATTCAGGTCTTCATGATGTATCGCATGTGTTGCAGAGAGGAGGATATCTTTTACTCTAAAATTGGTGTGATCTCGCAGGAGACACTTCATAATAAGATTTCTGTTCTTCTGGACACTTGTACACCTTTCAGTAGCTATGCTATGGCCGGGCTGGTTAGGATCTGAGAGTATAATATGGAGGATTTGGGTTATATAAGGAGGTTCTATTTAAGTCTCCTGTGTGTGTGTGTGCGATGATCATATCTCTGCAAATGTACCAATTGGAACGGTGTGCTGTGCAGGATGCAGAGTTCCATTGATCAAAGCCGTGTCTGGGTGCTGTTTTTTTCTCACAGCTGGAGTCCAACTGATGGACTCGACTGACTGACAGACAACTTTAACCATACAGAATTGAATTTGTTTTCCTTGTGGTTTCCACTGTGTTTGTGTGTGTGTGTGTGTTAAACACCAAGTTGTTACAGTAGGCCTATTGTGAGTCCTAATAATTTGAATTGTGTTTGGGAGTGTTCATAGTGCTGGGTTTGGTATGTTAGTTTCATGCACTGTTTATTTAGGACAATTGCATGACTGAGGTCACCTGGATTTCACTCAACCATTTACCTGTCCGTACAATTTTATTTTATGCCCGAGGTGCGGGACATTTACAAGTGAACCGAAGTTTTTATTATTTTGAGACTGTGTTGCGACATGTATTATTTGTGTGGTCGTTTATTTTCGTAATACAACCAACGCAAAATAACATTTAAAAAAGAAGTTATTATTTTCAATGTTTAAGCGTTTATGCAAAGCAAATTTTTACAACGCTGACTTTTACATAAGTCCTTTTGCATTGGTGTAGACTTGACTGACACATGAGACCAACTCGCAAACAAAAGGAGAAATCAAACTTTTTTTTTTTCTGCTAGGCATGACATACTTGGCACCCCTAACCAACCATAACCTCAATTCATGTCAAAACCATTACAATTTGATTAACTGTTCAGCAGTCTTATGGCTTGGGGGTTGAAGCTGTTCAGGAGCCTTTTGGTCACAAACTTGGCGCTCTGGTAATGCTTGCTGTGTGGCGAAAGAGCGAATAGTCTATCACTTGGGTGGCTGGAGTCTTTTGACAATTTTTAGGGCCTTCCTCTGACACCACCTGGTATAGAGGTCCTGGATGGCAGGGAGCTCGGCCCCAGTGATGTACTGGGCAGTACGCACTACCATCTGTGGCGCTTTGCGGTCGGATGCCAAGCAGTTGCCATACCAAACAGTGATGCAGCCAGTCAAGATGCTCTCAGTGGTGCAGCTGTAAAACTTTTTGCGGATCTGAGGGCCCATGTAAAAATCTTTTCAGCCTCCTGAGGGTGAAGAGGTGTTGTCGTGTCCTCTTCACTATTGTCTTGGTGTGTTTTGACCATGATAGGTTCTTAGTGATGTGGACACCTGAGGAACTTTAAGCTTTTGACGAGCTCCACTACAGCCATGTTGAGTTGTGGGTGAACAAGGAGTACAGGAGGGGACTTATGCCGTGTTGAAAACAACTGGGAACTTTGGACAAAAAACTATCTCCGACTGGGGAAAAAAAATCTATTTGAACAGTCATCCAACTCGGAATTCCAACTCGGCTCCTCTTTTGTAGAGCTCAGACTTTCCAACATTAGGATCACTGACGTCATGATTTGACTTCCGAGTTGTTTTGAACGCGGCATAAGCACACACCTGAGGGGTCCCCGCGTTGAGGGTCAGAGTGGCGGATGTGTTGTTGCCCACCCTCACCAGTTTTTATTTGATTTAACCTGGTAAGTTGACTGAGAACACATTCTCGTTTACAGCAAAGACCTGGGGAATAGTTACAGGCGAGAGAAGTGGGGGACGAATGAGTCAATTGGAAGCTGTGGATGATTAGGTGACCATGATGGTATGAGGGTCAAATTGGGACTCCGAGACTCTGAGATAAGTGCCATGGGATCTTTAGTGACCTCAGCGTCAGGACACTGTTTAATGTCCCATCTGAAAGACGGCACCCTACACATTGCACTGGAGAATTGGTCGTTTTTTTAGACCAGAGCAAGAAGTGCCTTCTACTGGCCCGCCAGCACTATTTCCAGCAGCCTCTGGTCTCCCATCCAGGGACTGAACAGGTCTACTGCTGGTGGCTTGTCAGGAGGTCCAGCATTCAGTTGCAGAGGGAGACGTTTAATCCCTGTGTCTTTAGTTTAGTGCTGAGCTTTAGTCCATGAACAGCGTTCTTACATATGTGTTCCTTTTGTCCAGTTAGAAAGGGCAGTGTGGAGTGCAGTAGAGATTGCATCATCTGTGGCTCTATTGGGGCGGTATGCGAATTGGAGTGGGTCCAGGGTGTCTGGGATGATGATGTTGATGTGAGCCATGGCCAGTCTTTAAAAGTATTTGTGAGTGCTACAGCGGCAATAGTAATTTAGACAGGTTACTTTGGCGTTCTTGGGCACAGGGACTATGATGGTCTGCTTGAAACGTATGTATTACAGACTGGGTCGGTGAGAGGTTAAAAATGTCAGTGAAGACACTTGCCAGCTGGTCAGTGCATGCTCTGAGTACGTGTCCTGGTAATCCATCTGGCCCTGCTGCCTTGTGAATGTTAACCTGTTTTTTAAAGGTCTTACTCACATTGGCTACAGCGAGCGTGATCACACAGTCGTCCGGAACAGCTGGTGCTCTCATGCATGGTTCAGTGTTGCTTCCCTCAACGTGAGTATAGGAGGTATTTAGCTCATCTGGTCGGCTCACGTCACTGGACAGCTCGCAGCTGGGTTTCCTTTTGTAATCCGTAATAGTTTGCAAGCCCTGCCACATCTGAGGAGTGTCAGAGCCGGTATAGTAGAGAGAACACTCGGTCCAATTAGTGTGCTTTGTCTAGATTTTTTGTGTATTTAACATGACTTGAGCTTGCAGTTAGTGCTTTACACAGTATCTCCTATGATATTATGTTTAGTGATATAAAGATGGTGGTAAAATGGCATTATGTATCTATTTTATCCAAATGTATGAAGAATGAGGGCACACAACTCAATATTAGGGAGGTGTTGTTAATGTTTTGTACACTCAGTGTCTATTTTTTGTTGCATTGTTTGGCGATTTCCATCCATCCACGTTGCAGAGAATCAGCACAGCAGGTTAGGTTTAATAGAAAATATTGACACAAGCGTTAATAAAAAGAGGGACAAAGTACTGCTTTTTTGACTGATTCGCCTCATGATTTGTTTGACAGGACTTTGTTTTCATCCTCCCTAGGGCCAGAACTTTTTCCAGGATTTTTTTTTTTAACCATTTGACCCGATTAGAAAGAATCTGGGCCCTGCTCATATAAAACCGTTATTTTTGATATTTTTGTATGGCTGACGTATCACTATGTCCTACCATACCGCTAGGGTTCAGAGTTTCACCTGGTGAAGTTAGCCTATCAGATCAGGAAAAGCTCTGGGCCCCAACAAAACTACTTCCCCTCTCTGAGACCTGTGGTGCCACCTCAAAAATCATCACGCAATGTTACAAATTGAAAAAACATATTATTTGTATGATCTACTAACAAAAACATTTCAGCTGTATAAAAAAACCATTGCTATTACCATTTTATACTGCAGTAGTGTTCAGCTCAACGAGACAATTCTGATTACACTGCCATGCTCAAAGGGCGGCAATTGTTGGGCCAGTGCCGTGCGCGACCTCCCGAGGTAGCGCTCGAGACGACGTTTTTTTTCAAAGTTTTACACAACGGTATTGTCTCTCGAGAATCGATACCTCTCGAAAATATCCCTTTGCCATCCGTCAAAGTGAAAACGGTCTATGATGATGCTCTCGGCTGTGGCAGTGTGGAGGATTGGGTTGTATTGACCTGTAAGTAAGTGCTCACTCGGCTTGTTCCAAAGCCTGGTCAATAGAGCTGCTCCTCTAATAGCGCACGGAACGAGGCGATTGATCGGCAGCAAGATAATTTCCGGTTAACAACACTTCCGGGTTTAGATGGCCGTACAATGAAAGCCAACCAAACAGGGTGACCCGCTATCTATGTCATGAATGCTTTGTTGTGACAAGTCCGTCCAATAGGCTATGTCCCATAGCCAGGACGTGTGTGTGTGTCCTTTACTTGCTCTGTGTGTGTCATATTGCAGGCTCTCAGGCTCTGACTGCATTTCAATTAGGCCTAAGCTAGGAGGCATTTATTCATCAAATCTTCCAAACCTGTCTGATTCTGTTACATTTCCACTCCGCGAGCTGTGGGCTCCAGCTGCTCCACTCATGGTACCAATACACTAACGACTACTTGGGTAGTTTGAGATTTAGTTGGTGGGAAGGTGTTGATGTCACTTCTTAATACGCTCAGTAATGTGGCTGACGCTTCTATAATGAAGAGCTCCTGTATATCTGGCAAGCTTTTTGCGTGAAAGGTGAGAGGAATTTAGTGGGGGATTTCACCCATCCTGTATGTGTGCTCCTCTCAATCATCACTATATTACTTAGCGGTTGCAATTACTGCTAAAGCAATAGAATTAGCATTAAACAATGATGAGAACATACAAATAAATGCTAATATAAATGTTTCTCTCCCCTCCCTCCCTTTCTCTCACCCTCTCCTACAGGTACTTTGTGCTGGACCCAGAGCTGGGACAGCTGCAGTACTTTGTACATGAACATGGCAAGAGCCAGAAGCCCAGGGGCTCCCTGCCTCTGATTGGTGCGTCGGTTGTCCAGAGTGATGAGGCACCACACATGTTTATCGTCAACTCATTCAATGGCGAGCTTTACAAGCTCAGAGGTACGCTAACCCTTATTAGTCAGAGATTGGGTATTCAGGGAGATTGCGTGGGGACAGTGGGAAGATTGCATTGCCTTGTGGGCGTTTTGCGGTTGCGCAATATAGCGATACCACTTCAAGCAGCTTAAATTGTGCACCGGGAAAAAACATTCCCAACAACCCAGTCTTTGTTTTGGAATTGAACCTGTGGTGTTGTAACTTAGCTTCATGAATATTTCACGAGTCACATTACTAACTTTCATTTTGCCAACTCCATTTCCCACACTTGACAGGAGTTCTCTTGAGCTTGCATGAGTGGGCTACACGGGCATTCTATATAAGCTGCCTTGTCGCATTGCTGAAAGTTTGAACATCGTAACTGTACTGGTCGATACATCCTGTCAAAAGGGACACTCCCCTCTATGAGCTACGGTTGAGGCCTAAACCATTGGGTTTAAACTGGCCACTATGCTACAGGCTCGCTCTGTCAGAAGTAGGGGTGGGATGATGCCAGTACCGCAATATTTTTTTCCATGGCAAAAAAATGAGAAGACGAAGCAGACCTTAACTCTTTTGGTCCTTTTTTAAAAACCTGCTGTATTGAAAATATAGTGTGCTACAGCTCGGAGAAAAAGAAGAAGAAATGTGACTCTGGATGACAACATAATGATGTTTGTTTCCAACATTAGGGCTGTTTACCTGAAGAAATTGAATCCGCTTTGTGTTTCGTTTCCTTGCCACGATACTAATCGCAGTTTGTAATCACAGTTTGTCCCGGCCCTAGTCCGAAGCCTGTATCCACTGACGAAGCAAGAGACTCCCTGTCGCTTTAGTTTGTGGAATGTCCCTGTACATTCCCCAAGGGAGGTATCAGAATAACTTGCCCTATATCTGTGGGTGACTCAGTGATCCATCTATTGATGTAGGGATGGAACTAGATGCAGCTTAAATAAAAAGGTTAAATTACTATCCTTATCAAAGAAGCTAGTTTGGTGTATGTTTTTTTTGGAAGGTCTAAACACTTATACTTAGTGGCATACAAGTCTCTGATTGGGATGGTGACATTTGAATTAAGCCAAATGGCGGGGAAGAATACCCACCACCCTGAAGTGTAGCAACCTTTCATGAGTCTTTGACTAAGAATTAGTAGGTGCACCTTAAATCTCACACGGGTTGTCATGGAAACCCAGGCTTCTACTGGGAAGGGAGAAGTTCAAGGTTCAACCAGGAACACATTTCCTGTTTGGTGATTCTGCAACAACAGACCTCTAGTAGTAGTGCCTTACAGGTGATGTTTGTACAGCCCAGCTGTGACTGTGTCCTTTCCTTTTCATGTGGATGTCCTTGAATCCCCCTTCACAAACTGTCAAACGTCAAGTCACTGGAGAAGGTGCATATTTCTGCAAGCCAATAATCTCCCTTCAGGTGTCCTTGGTCGAACATTTGATCTCAACTCTTAGTAAACATTTTGAGTTAAATTTAAGAATGTCGTATTCAAGCCATGTGGAATTATGTGAGATTTGATACAGACGCTAAAGCACAGGCTTCATCTGATATCCAACCAAGGCAGCATAGGGTAATTCGTTTTAGTCAAATAAGCGGGAGCATTATGTTTTGAGCTTTGCCCGGAGCAATGCTCATTGCGCCAGAGTGTATGAAATTAAAAGGTGAAACCAGCATGAATTATATCCTGTTTGAATGATCAAATGGCAAATTTTAAAGCTGTTGATCAGATGATGCCAGGAATAAGACACGAGGGCTGTTTAGAAGGGTCAAGTTATTTTCACGGCTTTTCAAGGGGGCTAATTGAGATGCCTGACTGCATATCAGGCATTATTGTGAATTATTATTATTATTATTAATCAGTAAGGCACGATGGCCTGTGGTATATGGCCAATATACTACGGCTGAGGGCTGTTTTTACGCACAACGCATCGCGGAGTGCCTGGATACAGCCCTTAGCCGTGGTATGTTGGCCATATACCACAAACCCCCGAGGTGCCTTATTGCTATTATAAACTGTCTAACAATGTAATTAGAGCAGTAGAAATAAATGTTTTGTCATACCCGTGGTATACGGTCTGATATACCACGGCTATCAGCCAATCAGAATTCAGGTCTCGAACCATCCAGTTTATGAAATATTTGATATTGCCTAGAACAAATTCAATCTCATCCAGAATAAGGATCCAAATTACTTCTACATACTAGGGATGGCAAAAATAAAGGAAACTCCAACATAAAGTGTCTCAGGGCTCAGACACACCAATAGCATTTGCTGGCAGAGAGTACTTGGCACTCTGTTCAGAGATGCTAGCTTTAATTTGCAAACTGAGTGCACACCGATTTTTACACGTAGAATCAAGTGACAATTTCAAGTCACACGTCTATAGCGGGTGGTAGCAAAAACACAGCTCGCTGAACGATGTGTTTGACTTTTAATAGGGCGTCGGGCCACCACGAGCCAGAATAGATTCATTGCGCCTTGGCATAGAGTCCACAAGTGTCTGGACCTGTTTCGTTGAAAGTGGTGAAAAATGCTGTCAGGCGCCACGCTAGAATCTCCCGCAAGTGTTCAATTGGGTTGAGATCTGGTGACAAAGGCTGCGTTTACACAGGTAGCCCAATTCTGATCTTTTTTCCGCTAATTGGTCTTTTGACCAATCACATCAGATCTTTTTCAGAGTGGATCTGATTGGTCAAAAGACAAATTAGTGATATATATTTTTTTACGCTTGCACTGTGTAGGATAAGCCCTGGGTTTATGTTCTTCCCAGCAACTGCAATAATCCCTACTCTCCCATGGCAGTCATGTTTAATAACCATCAGTTATGAAGTACATATTCAGAGTGCTGCCTTGTCATATTATCTCCATTCACCTTAATCAGATCCCCCACCAGCTCCCTCAAAAGTATGAGACTATTATTTTAGCCAACAACATCCACTCGATCACTGTAATTAGCATCGGTGTAATTACATGGTCAGGGTTAAATGCTTGAATGGCAATGGATAGACATTAGTGCCCTCTCTTTAGAGTCTATATCGAAGCGTACGTTGCCCCCCCCCCCCCCCCCCCCCTTATTGAAATGCAGAGATGGTGTTATTTAAATGGCATGTGACTGTCGTTCCTCCATTGCAAATGGGTCAGACTGTGTTCTGCTGCTTGTTCTCGTTTGCCAAAACAAGCGTGGCTCGTCCATCAGCTGAAGGGAACTGCCACCCCTCCAACTCCAAACCAGGGACCTTTTTTTGAACAGAACATTGGCAGTCTTTTGGGGTTACCTTTTTTTAGACCGAGCACAAGAACGACCTGGTCTTCGCTAAGTAAGGATTAGTGTGCAAGTAGCTCATGTTAGCGACTTTAGTGTCGTTTTCACCATTCAAAACAGGTGCATATTTGCATATAAACAATAACTGCTCAGCACTGCCAGACCCACCTCTGTTCATTACAGCTAGCTAATTATGTACAATCCCGGCAACGCTTGTATCAAGACCCCATAATTGCTGCTCTAAATGTGTCGCAGATTCTAAACTGAGACGTTTTTGAAAGGGGGAAAAAAAGATGCTGCTGATGTAGACGGAACCCATGGGAGGAAGGGTCTTAACAGACAGCTGGGTACAGGTGTTTCATTATGAATGGCCTACATGTACACAGCGTTCTCTTGAGAGAGCAGAGGAGGAGCTGTTCACTGTTCTAAGTGTCCCATTTGACATTTGTTAGTGTGGGTGTGTCTCCTCCTCCTGCCTCCTCACTCAAGCGACAATTTCAGGTGCTTGAAAAATAGTGTAGGCCTTAAGTGAGTGACAGAAACTCATGTCACGGTGTTCAAATGAGGCCATTACCCTTCCAAGAAATGACTCTTTCTCGAGACAACTCTCATGAATAGATTCAGCATTCCGCACTCCACCGTTCATGATCGTGCCCATTTGTTTCAGTTAATCACTATTAAGGACTCCACGAGTCCAGACAAGGCTGCTATATTCGGTTCCGTTGCTAATGAAATGTTCTTATTTTCTCCTTGGAGCGTTACCATGGAGACTGGAGACTTTGGTACACACAATTTTATAGTATCTCACTGAATAATAGGTTGAGATGCTGAATTGCTCTTGAAGTAATGTTTTCCCAGTCAGTCACAATGATATCCCCAATTGGTCTAGCTAGTCTAGTCGAAAGAGGTTGTACCATTTTGTAGAGGTCAGACTGGACAAAGCAGGCTCTGCCAATTAATCGGTTAATGAAATGAAACGGGCTTATTGACGTGTCTGGCCTCGGAGGGCAGTTTACTGTCTTGTAAAACAAAAGGGGTCCAGTGAGTCACTTTTTCCATGGTTGGTGTTTGGATAGCAGGCTGCCTCTGTGCCTGTGAAATGTCTGCCATTTTAGCTAATCACACAGACACTGTTGCCCCCCCCCCCATCATTGAGAGTTTAGGTTAAAGATCAAGCTTTCCATCAATCTGAAAATGTGTCTTAGAATATGTTTTAGTGAGTTGTAGAATATGGACACAGATACTATTGTAAAGTTCAGTAGTTTAAAAGCCCCTACACAGGGAGTTTGGGATCAACGTAAACAAACCTGATGCACTACAGTACTGATGTACTACAATTATCAGACCCTGAACCTGTAACAGAATACACAGCACATTGGCTGATACAGACACAAATTGGATGTCAATCTGAAAAGTGATATGCAACACATAATGACACATTTTGTGACGACTACCTACATATCGAACGGATCAAATCAAATCAAATTTTATTTGTCACATACACATGGTTAGCAGATGTTAATGCGAGTGTAGCGAAATGCTTGTGCTTCTAGTTCCGACAATGCAGTAATAACCAACAAGTAATCTAACTAACAATTCCTAAACTACTGTCTTATACAAAGTGTAAGGGGATAAGAATATGTACATAAGGATATATGAATGAGTGATGGTACAGAGCAGCATAGGCAAGATACAGTAGATGGTATCGAGTACAGTATATACATATGAGATGAGTATGTAAACAAAGTGGCATAGTTTAAAGTGGCTAGTGATACATGTATTACATAAGGATGCAGTCGATGATATAGAGTACAGTATATACGTATGCATATGAGATGAATAATGTAGGGTAAGTAACATTATATAAGGTAGCATTGTTTAAAGTGGCTAGTGATATATTTACATTTCCCATCAATTCCCATTATTAAAGTGGCTGGAGTTGAGTCCGTGTCAGTGTGTTGGCAGCAGCCACTCAATGTTAGTGGTGGCTGTTTAACAGTCTGATGGCCTTGAGATAGAAGCTGTTTTTCAGTCTCTCGGTCCCAGCTTTGATGCACCTGTACTGACCTCGCCTTCTGGATGATAGCGGGGTGAACAGGCAGTGGCTCGGGTGGTTGATGTCCTTGATGATCTTTATGGCCTTCCTGTAACATCGGGTGGTATAGGTGTCCTGGAGGGCAGGTAGTTTGCCCCCGGTAATGCGTTGTGCAGACCTCACTACCCTCTGGAGAGCCTTACGGTTGAGGGCGGAGCAGTTGCCGTACCAGGCGGTGATACAGCCCGCCAGGATGCTCTCGATTGTGCATCTGTAGAAGTTTGTGAGTGCTTTTGGTGACAAGCCGAATTTCTTCAGCCTCCTGAGGTTGAAGAGGCGCTGCTGCGCCTTCTTCACGATGCTGTCTGTGTGAGTGGACCAATTCAGTTTGTCTGTGATGTGTATGCCGAGGAACTTAAAACTTGCTACCTTGACCATTAACTCGTATGATGACGGTTTCCTATTTCTCCCATTGTGACGATGATGGTTATCGGAAATGAACAATTAATTAGCTCCTTTTTGTGTCTCCGTAGCATCCGACGCCAAAGAGCAGCAGTTCTGGATGAACCAACTCCAAGCGTGCGCCAGACGCCATTCCGACAGCAGTGCCAAGGTGTGTACAACGCGCTTGCGCACACACACACACACACACACACACACACACACACTGCAGTCACTACTAAGCTCTAGCTCCTGGAATATGTCCCTCAGGAAGAGCGGTGCAGTGACAGGGAAGCCTTGACTTTCACTTGCAATTTTTAATTTAACCTTTTACTTAACCTTTATTTAACTAAGCAAGTCAGTTAAGAACAAATTCCTAGTTACAATGGCGGCCTACGCCGGCCAAGCCCGGACGGCGCTGGGCAAATTGTGCGCCACCCTATGGGACTCCCAATCACAGTCGGTTGTGATACAGCCTGGATATTAGAGATGAATATACCACTGAGTTTACACATCTCATCGCAGGTATTTCCCACTTCTGCCGATTGATTGAATTACTTTGGTTCAGGCACCTTGGAGGAAATTTAAATTGCTGTAAATATGGCTTTTGACAGATGGCTTGAATGGACAACTATGGTATTAGTGTAGGGGTCGATAGTGGGAGAAGTGAAGTAGTTTGAGAGAAAGTAGCTTTGTGGTTGTCAGATTTTGTTGCAAACTCTTGTTGGGTGCACTGTTGGCACACTGAAACAGCAAATGCTCTTTCCTATAGTGGTTGGATTTTGGAATTCCTTCGCGTTCATGCAGTCTCAATGCACACAGCAGGCACAGTAGATAACGTTCATAGCCTTCAGAAAGTATTCATACCCCTTGACTTATTACACATGTATTTTTTTACAGCCTTAATTGAAAATATATATATTGTTTTCTCTCACTCATCTACACACTATACCCCATAATGACAAAGTGAAAACATGTTTTTAAAAATGTTACCAAATTTATTCAAAATGAAATACAGAAATATCTCATTTATCTCACACCCCTGAGTCAATACATGTTAGAATCACCTTTCTGGGTAAGACTCTAAGAGATTTTCATACCTGGATTGTATATTTGCACATTATTCTTCAAAAAAGGATTTAAGTTGGTTGTTGGTCATTTTCAAGTCTTTCCATAGATTTTCAAGACAATTTTTAAGTCAAAACTTTAACTAGGCCACTCAGGAACATTCAATGTCGTCTTGGTAAGCTACTCCAGTGTATATCTGGCCTTGTGTTTTAGGTTCTTGTCCTGCTGAAAAGTGAACTTGTCTCCCAGTGTCTGTTGGAAAGCAGACTGAACCAGGTTTTCTAGGATTTTGGCTGTGCTAAGCTCTATTCTGTTTTTTTTTATCCTAAAAAAACTCCCTAGTCCTTGCCGACGATAAACATACCCATAGCATGATGCAGCCACCACCATGCTTGACAATATGAACATTGATACTCGGTGACGTATTGGATTTGCCCCAAACATAACACTTTGTATTCAGGACATTTTTTGCAGTTTTACTTTCGTGCCTCATTTCAATCAGGATACATGTTTTGGAATATTTTTTTAGTCTGTACTGGCTTCCTTCTTTTCACTCTGTCATTTAGGTTAGTATTGTGGAGTAATTACAATGTTGTTGATCCATCCTATCACAACCATTAAACTCTAACTGTTTTAAATTCACCATTGGTTTCCTTCCGTCTTCCCGGCATCTGAGTTTTACATTTGAGTAATTTAGCAGACGCTCTTATCCAGAGTGACATTTAGGGTTAAGTGCCTTGCTCTCGGGCAAGAAAGATTTGTTTTCACCTAGTCTGATTGGGGATTCGAACCAGCAACCTTTTGGTTACTGGCCCAACGCTCTTAACCGCTAGGCTACCTGCCGCTCAGGAGTTCGGAAGGACGCCTGTATCGTTGTAGTGACTGGGTGTATTGATACACCATCCTGGGTGTAATTATTAACTTCCCATGCTCAAAGGGATATTCAGTGTCTGCTTTTGTTTTGTTTTTACCCATCTACCTACAAGTGCCCTTCTTTGCTGGGGATTGGAAAACCTCCCTGGTCTTCGTGGTTAAATCTGTTTGAAAATCACTGCTCGACTGAGGGACCTTGCAATTATCTGTATGTGTAGGGTACAGAGATGAGGTAGTCATTCAAAAATCATGTTTAACACTTCTTGCACACAGAGTGAGTCCATGCACCTTATTTAGGCTTGCCATACAAAGGGGTTGAATAATTGTTCACTCAAGCTATTTCAGCTTTTCATTTTTAATTAATTTGTAAATATTTCTAAAAACATAATTCCGCTTTTGACATTATGGGGAATTGTGTTTTTGGCCAGTTCTCAAAATCTCAATGTAATCCATTTTAAATTAAGGCTGTAACGCAACAAAATGTGGAAAAAGTCAAGGGGTGTGAATACTTTATGGAGGCACTGTATACCAGGTGAGTAATTCTGGTGTAGACATGAATGCTCACCATCACCTTGCAGAATTATCCTCTCTTGTAGATCCCATCTTATCTTGGCACAGCTCGTACACCTGCTCCTCCCTCCTCTACCCCTCTAACGCTCCTGCTATCTCCTCCCATAGGGCTCTGCGGCTGCTACAGTAGGACTTATGGGAGTCAGCTATTCCCTTTAAATAGAGTATCATCCCTGATCCTCTGTCTGTTTGAGAGTGAGAGGTAACCTGGGTACGTGCCACCTGGCAATAACTTTGAAGTGGAACCCTTCCAAACCTATGAACTCTTTAATTAAAAAAAAGAAGTTTTTGTGTGGAAAAGTCTGTGAAAGTCAGATTCAAGTCAAGGTCATGTTGAATCCGGACTGCCACCTGAGAGTTTTTAAAATTATTATTATTTTTTTTTGCTGCAGCATATTGTGTTTTTTGTAGCAAAGTTTTTTTTTTCCTTTTGTAGGAAAATTTGTTTCGGCAAATGGCCTATTCTTCAGCATACTATATTTTGCTCTTTCTCTTCCTTTCATTCACTCGCGCTCTCTCTCCTTCGTTTTCTCTATCCATCTCCCCATGTCTACAGACTGATTGTGTGAGTGCACCGCAGCGGTCTACAAACAATGCTCTCCCTGTCTGCATCTCCTCGTGCTCTCCTATCACGCATCACCCCCATTTCCTCCACCCCTGCCTCGTGGCACAATAACTCTCGTAAATATGGTTCCTGTTTCCTGTCAAAAAAGACAATCGGACACGTTTCCTTATGTAAATGAGTTTGTGTTAATCCATTGCCGAAGTAGACTTGATTTGGAGGGTGAATAGAATTTGGGGCAGTACGGCTGGTTATGGACTCCTGCTCTCTTGGTATAATAGATACGAGGGTAGCAGACCATGCATTCACCATCTCTGGCGCTCCCGTACAGCCCTATTGTTGGTCTTTGCTGGCTATGCACAGTCTGTCCAGGGGAACATTCTAAAGCCAGTCTCCATGTGACAGTGGAGTATCAGCCTCATTATGGAGTTACCCCATCCTCTGGATCTCTGCTGTGGGCCTTGGCAGACTGGTTTGGAAGTCGCTGGGTTGTGAAGGGAACGGTGAAGATTTAGAACCTACTGCGTAGCAGTTTCCCGACCAGTTCCTTTTTAACAGTGGAAGGAAGAAACGTCATCCGTTTTGCACCTGGGTCATGTTCATCAGGGCACATAAGTTTTGTAATGGGAAAACAAAAATGAGCTTTTCTTATTAGACAAGTTGAGGTTGTATCTTTCCATTTCCCCAGCTACTGAACACGACCCTGTACTGAGTTCTATGTTTTTTTTGTGTGTGTTTGGCCTTAGGTCTGGAAGCTTAAGGGATCGGATGAGCACCTGAGTGTGGAGAGAACGACGGGAGGCAGCCAGGAGGGGCTGGTGAGTCAAGATGCACCCGTCCACACCTGAGCTACTGACCCTGTACCAACAATGTACAAACACCTGCCTTCTAAATGTTCAGATCTCTATATACTGTAGACATAAATACACTTATAGGGTTGTCCATGTCTTCACCTCTCGTTGTGTCCCGGTTCTCACTTTCTTCCCTCCTCCATATATTTGAAAGTGTAGAAAAAGCCTTTATGTTCTTGGATACCAGCTTGAAAACTTTCATTGCAAACTCTCACACCCAGCTTTTTCAAAAAAGTGCTACACAGTTGAATAGACAGAAGTCCAATTATACTCCTTAACTTGGATCAGTAAGGGGAAGGCTCCCCAAAAGAGGAGTTTTTTTCTCTCCCTTTTGGGTTCCTGTACCGTGACAGACAACCGTATCTAATCGTGTCTAAGCCTCCCATCCCGCCCCCGGAGATCAGTATCACATCTCTTCCAAAGTCTATGATGTATTCCTGGCTTAGCATACACAATCTACAATAGCCTGAGTGCTGAAATACACTTGGGGAATCAGGGCAATTTCTGTTCTATAGTTTTTATTATTGCCAGTGCTGGGTGTACAACTGATAAGTAAACTGCGCTTTCCTCAGTTTAGCTGCTTATTTACGCTTTCGGTGGAGATTTAAACTTTTGTATTCAAAAAGCTGTCACGCATTTCATACAGTTTCGTTGAATGTGTCGGTCACCAGTTACAAATGGCAATCCTTTCTCTGGTATGTTGACAATGACTTTCTTTGTACAGTATAAAGGCATCTCTCATCGCCTGAGGCTACATTTTGTACCACACTGTAGTGGAAGAGCGGATTCTACTGTGTTCTAAAATAACTCTCACTGATGTTTGAAATTCCTCTCATCCCGGCTCTTTAGTGGGAAGTAATTCCCTACAGAACCTTCAGAATATCATTTATACATCACTTTCGGGTTCCTCTTAACCTCTTACCTCTACCTGGGACGCTTGCGTCCCAACTAGAGCTCTGGAAATGCAAATGTGCTACGCTAAATGCTAATAGTATTAGTTAAAACTCAAAAGTTCATTAAAATACACATGCAGGGTATCAAATTAAAGCTACACTCGTTGTGAATCCAGGCAACAAGTCAGATTTTTAAAATGCTTTTCGGCGACAGCATGAGAAGCTATTATCTGATAGCATGCACCAATACACTACAACAGAAAAGCACAGCAGGGGACGTAAACAAAATAATTAGCATTTCGGCGTTACACAAACCGCACAATAAAATAGAAAACAGTCATTACCTTTCACCATCTTCTTTGTTGGCACTCCTAGATGTCCCATAAACACTATTGGGTCTTTATTTCGATTAAATCGGGCCATATAAAGCCAAGATATCGTTATATGTAGACTGTGTGATAAACGAAAAAAACAGCGATTTCACAACGTAACGTCATTTTTTAAAATTCAAAAAGTAGACGATAAACTTTCACAAAACACTTCAAATACGTTTGTAATGCTACTTTAGGTATTAGTAAACGTTAATAAGCGATAAAAATCATCCGTGGCGATGTAGATATCATTAGCTGTCGTCTTGGAAAAAATTTCAGGAGAGAGCTCTTCCGGAATGATCTGGGCGGAGACCGGAGGTAAGCGGTGCCCCTCTTTCGGTTCAACCAAGAATCAAAGATGATTAAATTCACAAGATACTCGACAACATGGGGATGCTGTGGGAGTTGAATGCTCGGTCTTATCTAATTCGGCTCACTGTTAACAATTGCGGTAGTGGCGCAAGGATATTTATTTCCATTTTCTGTGATCAGGTTTTCCTGCGCTTTCCGATGTAACGCACGTTATGTAATAGCCACAGTCGTGATTTAACCAGTTTTAAAAACGTCCGAGGGTTTCCTATACACACATTCTAACCATATGAACGTACTATATTCCTGGCATGAGTAGCAGGGCGCTGAAATGTTGCGCGATTTTTAACAAAATGTTCAAAAAAGTAGAGGGTCGACTGAAGAGGTTAACCGGCCCAGCTCAGCCCCACTGTAGATGCATTTCAGTAGATTATTTCTGCCTTTTTTTGATACCGTCTCCTGACTTATGTGGTGCCCACCACCCCACGTTCTGTGATGGCGGGCCAAGTCAGCCTAAGCAGTATGGGCACACCTGTGAGGGGCAGACGTGCCTGTTGGGAGGAGGGGAATGGGAGCTTGTTGAAGTACTGCTGAGGCTGTGTAAGTGGAGAGTGATTGCATTATGTGTACAGTGTAGGTAGAGTCAGTCACTCAAGTGTTTCCTAATAGGGAAAGGCGTGAACCAAGCGGTGGTAAATCTTTACCCTTACCAAATTGGAGACCTAATAGAATGCAGAAATTTTGTTGTTGTTCCCTCATGAGAATTTGTTTCTGTATCCACTGAAAGGTAGAACAAGTTGCATAGTTCACAAGGTTGAATAATCTTTGCAGGGTTCGTAAGTTAGCCTTGCTAGCAGATTGTAACAGGCTAATGTGTTGCTCCCTTAGCCATTACAGGATAGGTCATGTTGGAAGTAGCACAGAGAATTTTCGGCCAACCTTAAATTGGCGATACTATATTCATTCTCGATTCAGCCAAACATGTACCTTCAAAAATGTCAGTATCCATTTGTAGGTGCTTTGTTTGAATTTAGAAAATGCTAAATTTTTATGTGTATGCCTCCATCTTGTTTATTTAAAATCTTATCTCATTGATTGAAACAGGTGAGTGACATGTGGCACTTTGGGCTAGACCCACCTGTCTCAATCAATGAGAAAAGATTTGTACACATTCAAACACATTGTTGGATTACTTCATGGAGCAAAAAAAAGTATTTTAATAACAGCGCATTTTCTAAATTCAAATGAACCACCTGCAACTAGACACACACATTTTAGAAGATGCATGTTTGGCTGAATCAAGAACTAAGATTGTATGGCCAGGATAAAGTTGGTCAAATTCTCTGTGCTACTCCACAAACAGTACCTATCCTGTAATGGCTAATGGAGCGTCACATTAGCCCGTTAAAATCTGCTAGCTAACGTTAGCCATGCATGACAGTAGCTTTTCCTCTCCCAGCTTCAGTGATACAGGTGGTTCTCGCTTTCTCTTTCTCTGGGTTCAGTACTCATTCTCATTACCCCTCATTTGCTCTCTCTCTTTCTCTTTCTCTGTCTCTCTCTCTCTTTCTCTCTCATTTGCTCTCTTTCTCTGGGTTCAGTACTCGTTCTCATTATCCTTCATTTGCTCTCTTTCTCTGGGTTCAGTACTCGTTCTCATTATCCTTCATTTGCTCTCTTTCTCTGGGTTCAGTACTCGTTCATCCCTCATTTGCTCCCTCTGTCTCCATGACTCTGCCATCTTCTCACTGTTGCAGTTTTCTGAAACGCCTGCAGCTCTGTGCCAGTTTTAGAGAGGAGAGACCTGAGCTGCTGTTGGACACATCTAAATGCTGAGTGCCCCCCCCCCTTATCTGATTTACTCACTGCTGTAGCTTCATGGTCTTGTTCTCACTCACAGAAAGCTGCCGTCTCGCGATTTGAAACGTCGTTAGGGTAAGAATTTGAATGATTCACATACTTTATTTCCCAATGGCCGCAAGTATGTATCCTGCACTTTCCTGCAGTGTCACAATGTGCCTTATTCCGTTTGTGACTATTATGGCTCTGTGGTCCTGGGAGTGAGAGTTGCTGCTTCCAAAATGGAAGCTGAGTTGTTTCTCCTCCGGTGAGCAGTGCTCAGGGAGGCAGTCGTTTATTTGATCTATTTATCTATCTTACCTCTGCTCTCTCTCTCTCAAATGTGCTGTGCTGTGCCCAGGCCTCTGGTATCCAGGGTGGAGGGGCACTGTCTCTCTGGAACTGCTGTAAATTGATTGAGGGTGAGGACGGGTTCCGACTGAGAGACATGGCAGACCGTATACACAGGGCAGGGAAATGGAGAGACGAAAGAGGGACAGAAGGAAGGAGAGAACCGGATTAGATTTTTTTTTGTGTAGAGCTATAAAGAAGACGGAAGGCAAAGGTCCACTTTTTTAAGTTTGGTTGATGGCTTCTTAAATTTCTGTTAGTTCACCTCTACGTACCTTATTTGCTCTTGCCAGGAGGGAAATAACCTGAAGCTAATTTAGGAGTTGAGTTCACTGGAAAGGTGGTAGCTTTTGCTCTGGTTTTTGTTTGGGGTTTGTAATAACAGGAGGCCCAGGCTAAGGTTTAGTCACGGTTCTTCTCATACGACTGAAATGTGGACCTTTTAAGGAAACCACAAGGTGCAGTCTTCAGTTTGCTGTCCGTCGTCAGGCATAGGTTTCAACATGGCTTTCATATCGTACCCAAGCTTATTCAAGAAGGCTAAACCCATTTTTTCCCCTTGGTTTGACTCTCAAACCATAGGATACAGGTGAATATGAAAATAGTAGTAGGAAGTAGCTGAGTGGTGTGGCAGTTCACATATCCCTCCTCACACTTTTTTTTTGTGTGTGTTTCTCTCTCAGGGCTCGTCGTCTTCCGGTCGGTCCCGTAGCGTCTCCCTCCTCCCCCACCTCCCACCAACCTCATCGCCTGGTATCCAGAGGCACTTGGCGTGTCCGGGCACACCGAGCAACATCGTGACCATCACCCACCACAAGTCCCCAGCCGCTGCTCGACGGGCCAAGAACCAGTATCCCGGCCGACTACTGGAGGTCAAAGAGGTGGGTGGAACCTGAAACTGTCCCTCTGTGATGACATCATCATGGCTGTATTGATAATTCATTGTCGTAGGCGCTAGGGAGACTGCCAAATTCATCACAATGTCAGACAGATTGGCGTCCGTGGAGTTTGGCTTTTTAAATGTACTATGTACACAATAGGGAATATTTCTGTTCAAAGTACAATGACGCTGTCATTTTAAATTGACCACAACATCGACCCCAACAACTTATTTTCATACTGCACCATATTTCTTGTCCTATGTGTTCAGTGTTTCTGCTTACCCTCAGGTTGGCCATTGGTGCAACGAGTTCAACAAAAAATGTTGGGCCTAGGCTTCTGACCCTATCAACAATGACTGCACTGCGCTCTATGTCTGTAGCTTTAGCTGGCTTGGCATTTCTCTGTATATATCCATACTGCTTAAAATGGCATGCGACAAAGGGGAAAGCTAGCTAAAAGGCTAGCTCAGCGTTTCCAAAACTCAGTCCTGTGGACCCCAAGGGGTGCACGTTTTGGCTTTTGCCCTAGAACTACACAGCTGATTCAAATAATGACACCATCAAGCTTTGATTATTTGAATCAGCTGTGTGGTGCTAGGGTTAAAAAACAAAACCTGCACCCCTTGGGGTCCCCAGGACCGAGTTTGGGGAAACACTGCGCAAGCTGATGGTGTGCCTATGGAGTGAAGAGGGTGAAAGGGCACTATACCGGTAATTCCAGTGTTTGCTAAAATGGTTGAGTAACCAATTGCGGAATTTGGCATTGATTTGCATGGACATTTTGGAGTAGTACTTTCGTGACTGAGAACCCCTCCGATTGCCATTAGTCATCCTCCAAAACGCACTCTGTACTTTGTTGTATGTCTCCTTTCTTTAGGGGGAAATTCTATCAGTGTCAGACTGTGCTAAGTGGGCCCTGTACTGTATCAATTATACCCCATGGAGTTACCAAGCTGCCAATTCCGGCCACAGCCTGGTCCACATCTGCTCTGCCTTCATGCTCGGATAGCCTGGTTAAATCAGACTGAACACTGCACTTATCATTGTGAGCACAGCATTCAATCTGGGTTAACCAGGCTATTGCTCACAACCAGGCTATTACTCACATGCATTCATTCACATTCTAGCTTTTTGTTTAGTTATCCCTAGCGGTCTAGTTTTGTTCCTGCTATTGTCAGTGGGCTGTGTACTTGTCTGCTGAATTATATAGATAAGATGACTTGAATACATTTCAGCTGATGGGAAGACTTCCCGAACTGATGACAAAGCGTGTTCTAGTATCAGACGAGAAACAGTTTTTTGTCTAATCTTTGCAAAAAGTAGGACTAATATATTTTTTCAGGAGCGTCTGTAGGTACATCGGGTAAAATGGGAAATTACTGGAATGAGTGATGGATTGTGTATACTCTGATCTTTAGAAAAATGTTGGCTTTGTTATGTTTGTTCATTTATTATGTCTTTGCCCTGAATTATTTGCAGGTTAGAGTTTTTTTTGGTCATAAATCTTGTTCTGGAGGCAGCTCTACAGAGTGATCCCTAGCTGGCACAGCCACAAAGTCATAAAACCTCATTTTAAAACCGAATCTTATCCACACTGCTAACCCTAATGCCCAACCTTAAGACGAAAAAGCACATGTTTGTTTTCATGAATTTTTACGATATAGCCAATTTTAGGGGGAAAACGCTTAGTTCTGCCTCCAGGACAAGACTGGCATGGTGTATGGAGTGTTGGTCGTGGACACTTGTGCGCTGTACCATTGCCCCCCCCCCCCCCCCCCCCATTCACTCTCTGAGACACTGGGTAAAGGACATGAATGGTCAGAATATATCATTCCTATTGTAGCTACCGGACACCGTATCAATGCACAGGTATGAGAGCCAACAGCAAAGGTTGCTCTCTTTTGAGGCTCTGCTTCTGGAACAAGGTGGCTTTGTACAGTTTCTCAGAAACCTGGAGCTCTAAAAAGGGCATTGGTGAATAGTACACCGACTAGCAGGATAGCAAGTAAGTCATGTAATAACATTTTTGCTGGAATTGGATCACCTAAAACGACAGGGACTCAGCTAGTTAATATGAACAGAGGGGAGTATGGAGCCACGGCACCTCGTGAAACTATAGCTCTCGTATTTGTCCTCAAAGGCATTGTGTTCAAACAACACTGTGGCAGGTTTTTGGTGCTGAGCGATTTAGTGTTTTTATTTTTTTTTAGGTAGTTTCGGTTCGATTATAAAAAAATTAAAAAATGCATTATGTGGGTTTTATTCTGTAACAACACAGAATAAAACAATTAATAAATGTCCCATGATGGTAGTGACTGCCCATTACTGCTTATTATTTATTCACATTACTTTAATAAAATATTTCAGTTTTGTACATTACATTTTTTATTTGACTTTATTTTTTCATTCCACGTCATCTCAGAATAGGCAGCAGCTCTATCGAGATGTCTGACAAAATCACTATTTTGCAGTTCTTCAAAGTAAATAAGGCATACTTTTATGACAGCTGAATACCAGCTATCAATCACTTAGGTCATGTATTTTCAGGTAGAGGTACCTCGCGAAGCAACAGCTGCTCTCTTTATCACCTCACGATTGCGCGTTCTTTTCTCTTCCGTAGCAAGCGTAAAAAAACAGACCTGACAAATATATACGCAATGGAATATGGTTGTTAATTACCATGTTTTATGCGCTAAACTATGTAAAATATTGGCCTGTTGGAAACTACAACTCCCTACTACATTGCATAGTTAAGTTTAGATCCGATTTGTCAATTGTAAAAAAAAAAAGAAAATGAACGGAAAAATAACCAACATTTTGGTCAATCGATCAGCACTACAGTTTTTCATAATGCCCTTTCAATTACTCAATCAGATCAGATGCCCTATGCTGCGTCACTCTTAACACTGAAAATAACTGTTTAATATGAGATATTGTCTGTGAACGATAGGGTGTATTTAAAAAAAACATGAATGGAGAAAGTACTGCAAGAGTGGCAACATTTCTCACCACTTGGAAAGTAGACTTGTTACCTGAAATCAACCCAGAGGCATTTCAAGCACATGGTTTGATCGTGAAATAACCCAAACACTTATTTGGGCCCTTCTGAATTTGGACTTATATTATAGGAAACTGGGTTGTCTTTCTCTTCTCTATGCTGTTTCAATGTTTTGCTAACCTGCATTCTGCCCAATAACAGCCCTGTAACATTTCCTTGGCCTGATTTTTCATTTTATGCGTCCCTCCATTTTCTCCCTCTCCCTTTCCTCCTCACATCGTCTGTATGTTGTTGTGCTGCCTTTCTGTTCACGATGGAAATGAAGTCCCATAAAGGGGGCTGGCACCAGGCCAGGTGGTGACAGAGAGGGAATGGAGCTGGGGCCTGGAGGCAGATTTATACACCTTCGTAGAGGCTCTGGGATGGGAGGTGGCATCGCTGTCCTGCCCTGCTTACTGGGAGATTTATGAGATGACACAGGACAGTGGTCCCAGATTAGTTTGTGCTGTCTTTCCAACATCTATTGTCACTGTCACGCCATTGGCATCTCATCCATATTTTTTGCTACATGTAGTATAGGATTAGGCTCAAACGTTCACTCGTGATTAAATGAACTTTCCTAGCTCCTGTAATAATCATTTGGTACACAAGATAATCAATTGGTCAAATACGTCTTGAATCCCATGAGAATGGCAGTGGTTTGGTAGGTTGTAGAGGTAGACTGCTGCTTAGTGTAGTTGTAAGTAGCTGTGACTTGGTGGGCTGTAGTAGTAAACACTAGTAGCATATATCACACCCCAGTAAATCTCTACATGAGCCAACAGCTCTGCTCAGTCTTATGGAAACACGGCACACTAACACTCACTAGGCATCAACCCCCCCCCCCCCCCCCCCCGATGACATCCACCACATCCTCCATGTGAACACTGGGAGTGCTGCCATCATGCTGTTGCCTTTCACTCGCAGGCTCCGTCACCATCCGACCAGCTCGGAGACTAGACCACATGACTTGACTCCAGCAGTGCTGCCTGTCACGACTGGCTGACGTGAACCCATCAGACACCTGGACTCCCCCTGAGTAGAGCAGCACCACTAGGCATTTAGGCAGCCATGGCTCAATGGTTCGGGTCAGCTTATTTCTAGACCCATCGTCTCTCCAAGTGGGAAACGAAGGGAGGCAGTTTGTCTCTGTGGCGCTTCTACCTCCACACTGGTGGTCGTTTTGGACCGGGCTATTTTAGTTGGTCCACTCTCTGTGGACCCTCTGTCCTTGCTCTGGAGTCTTAAGACAAGGAGATGAGCTGTGTATACAAAGTGCATACTCCTGTATGCAACTCGCTGGGAATTGTTATTGTGAGTCACCATTTTGAAGGATGTTGTTGCAGAGGTTTGTAGTATAGAGGCCACCCCTGGTGGACACAGTCTTTGTTGTATCTGTGGCTGTAGGCCTCAGTAAGGGGCCTGGTCCCTGACCGAGGGAGACTGGCCTAATTCAGTCAGGCTATCTCTTACTGATGGGCTGTCTGTCTCTTGTTCTCTCTCTGTCAAGGTCATGTTGAATCAACCGTGAGTGTGAAGTCTCATGTCTGCCACATGAGATGGATGCAGCAATGCAGCATACTGTATTGGTTCTGTAGGAAATACTGTTATGCTATATGGCCCTGGACTCCTGGTTCTTTGTAAGTCCTTTGTATCTCTCTTTCTCCTTGTAGTCCTTTCTCTCTCTTACGATTCCCTCTTTCTGTTTCTCTCTCTGTCTCTGTCTCTCTCTCTCTCTGGATGTATACTTTTACATTATATTATGTGAGCTAAATAAAAAAACATAACATTTTCCTTGGTGTAATTTAGAGACGACCAATGTTATTGTCCCCACTACAACAAGAAAGTAAAGTTGAAGTCAGAAGTTTACATACACCTTAGCCAAATATGTTTAAACTCAGTTTTTCACAATTCCTGACATTTAATCATAGTAAAAATGTCCTGTCTTAGGTCAATTAGGATCACCACTTTTATTTTAAGAATGTGAAATGTCAGAATAATAGTAGAGTGATTGATTTCAGCTTTTATTTCTTTCATCACATTCTCATTGGGTCAGAAGTTTACATACACTCATCGTATTTGGCAGCATTGCCTTTAAATTGTTTAACTTGGGTCAAATGTTTCAGGTAGCCTTCCACAAGCTTCCCACAATAGGTTGGGGAATTTTGGCCCATTCCGCCTGACAGAGCTGGTGTAACTTAGTCAGGTTTGTAGGCCTCTTTGCTCGCACATGCTTTTTCCGTTCTGCCTACAAATCTTCTATAGGATTGAGGTCAGGGCTTTGTGATGGCCACTCCAATACCTTGAATATGTTGTCCTTAAGCCATTTTGCCACAACTTTGGAAGTATGCTTGGGGTCATTGTCCATTTGAAGATCAATTTTTGACCAAGCTTAAACTTTCTGACTGATCTCTTGAGATGTTGCTTCAATATATTGACGTAATTTTCCTACCTCATGATGCCATATATTTTGTGTAATGCACCAGTCCCTCCTGCAGCAAAGCACCCCCACAACATGATGCTGCCACCCCCGTGCTTCACGGTTGGGAAGGTGTTATTTAGCTTGCAAGCTTCCCCCTTTTTCCTCCAAACATAACGATGGTCATTATGGCCAAACATTTTTGTTTCATCAGACCAGTGGACATTTCTCCAAAAAGTATGATCTTAGTCCCCATGTGCAGCTGCAAACCGTAGTCTGGCTTTTTATGGCGGTTTTGGAGCAGTGGCTTTATCCCTGCTGACCGGCCTTTCAGGTTATGTCGATATAGGACTCGTTTTACTGTGGATATAGATACTTTTGTACCTGTTTCCTCCAGCATCTTCACAAGGTCCTTTGCTGTTGTTCTGGGATTGATTTGCACTTTGCGCACCAAAGCACATTCATCTCTAGGAGACAGAACACGTCTCCTTCCTGAGCGGTATGGCGACTGCGTGGTCCCATGGTGTTTATACTCATGTACTATTGTTTGTACAGATGAACGTGGTACCTTCAGGTATTTGGAAATTGCTCCCAAGGATGAACCAGACTTGTGGAGGTCTCCAATTTTTTTGTGAGGTCTTGGCTGATTTATTTTGATTGTCCCATGATGTCAAGCAAAGAGGCTCTGATTTGAAGGTAGGCCTTTAAATACATCCACAGGTACACCTCCAATAGGCTAATTGACATAATTTGAGTCAATCAGAAGCTTCTAAAGCCATGACATAATTTTCTGGAATTTTCCAAGCTGTTAAAAGGCACAGTCAACATATTGTATGTAAACTTCAGACCCACTGGAATTGTGATACAGTGAAATAATCTGCCAACAATTGTTGGAAAAATTACTTGTGTCATGCACGAAGTAGATGTCCTAGCCGACTTGCCAAAACAATAGTTTGTTAACAAGTAATTTGTGGAGTGGTTGAAAATCTAGTTTTAATGACTCCAACCTAAGTGTATGTAAACTTCCGACTTCAGCTGTACTTAAATACATGTAATTTTGTCCTTGAGACATTTAATTGAAATACAGTAGAATTCCATTCATTCCTATGGAGGACTGCTCCTACTGGGGAGTGCCAATATGGCCGACCAGTGGCTTCAAAGCCTCTCAATGGCCATACAGAGCATCAGCAGTCCGGGGTTTATATACACCATTGGCCTCTATACACTAAACCCATGCTAATCCTAGTGAAAATCAGGGCTCACTCCTCATTTTAGGACACAGGGCCTCTGTCTGAGTGGTGGGATGGATTCGAGTTGTTTTATAACTGATCCACTGACCTGCAGCTACTTAACTCACATATGCTGACCTGCTGCGGGTCAGTCGTTTGTGTTTTTGAAGGAGAACGTAGAATTGCAGTGCAGTCCCCATATAAAAGCATTTTGTCACTGATTAATTTCAGTGTTTGTAAAAAAACATCTACCAGAGGCTAGTCCTATCAATAACATCACATTTGTTCTGTTTCTATTGTAGTTGGATTAGCTACTTATTCCGTATCAGTGGAAGTACCACAATATAACCCTGGCTGTAATGGCTCTCATTGAATCTGTCAGTCAGCGAAAAAAAACAGATGTGCCATTGAAGAGTGGGTTGCTGTGTGTTTGGGAAGCTATACAATATTAATTCACTGAAATATTTAAAGCATGATAAACAACCCAGATTCATTAGTTCAAGTGTTGTCACATGCACAAGTACAGTGAAATGCTTAACTTGCATGCTCTACACAACAGTTCAGTAATCAATGTCACAATAGTATAACTATTAAAAATTAAAAAAGGGGGGGAATAAGATGGGAAGATGTATATACAGGTCAGTGCCGATACCAAATTTACAGTGATACAGCCCTTAACCATTGTATACTGGCCATATACCACAAACCCCTGAGGTGCCTTATTGCTATTATAAACTGGTTACCAACGTAATTAGAGCAGTAAAAAAGGATTCTAACATGTCTTGACTCCGTATTTCCATATTTCATTTTCAATACATTTGAATACATTTCTAAAAACAGGTTTTCACTTTGTCATTATGGGGTATTGTGTGTAGAATAGATGGGGGAGAGAGAGAAAATAAATGGAATCCATTTTGAATTCAGGCTGTAACAACAAAATGTGGAAAAAGACAAAGGGTGCAAATACTTTCTGAAGGCACATGTAAACAGCAGTAATGGTGACCAGTAGCAATATAAATAGATACTAATATATACATGTGGTCAGGAGTAATAGTGACCAATTGCAGGATAAAATAAATACCCATAGAGTAGCCACTAGCTAGAACCTTCACTATGGTTTACAGGCTTTTCATGTCCTTTTCAGCCTCCCCATACAGGGATCCCCATGAATCTATGACTCATGGGGGAAACCACAATACCTTTTTTTGATTTCCTCAGTAGTTAGTCAAAACTGATTTTATTTTATTCAATTCATAAGGAATGATTCATATTAAAAGGAATAGTTAGCCAAATGTGAAGTTTTACCTCATTTTCAACTTCATTCAGAAGCTGGTTATTTAGCAACATCCGGCATATTCTGGCAAGCATTTCCCGAGCATGTAGCAATATTAACACTAGGCTGATTCGTAGAGATTTCCCAAGGTAAAGTTTGTTGTGTCTGCTGCCCTGGCATTCTCAGGGTCGCGGTGAGGTCAGTGCATCTGTTGCTGAGGGAGCAGCTGCAGCCGTTCCCACAGAAACTAGAACATAACAACATGGGGAGAGAGAAGAGCTGCAGAACACGTATTCCACATAATCCTCTATTCATCGGTCAGATATGACCTCTTCAACGTTTAGTCACTGATAAAGTTGGCAGCTAAGGTTGAGGAGGGCGAGCTAAAGTTGAGGTACATGAATGTGTCAATGTATTGTATCTAAATGTGAAACTTACTCTGAAAAGGTGTTTTTATTAGTTCATTATCAGAAGATCACTGTTGGTGTCAATGAGTATGCTCTTCAAGTCAAACACATGATTTCAATTCTATTTAAAAGTTCACTATTTTCTCCAACACCCTCCATTCTGATTTGAAATGGAAACAAACCCTTTTAACTCTGTCCTGTCCTCCCTCAGGCGGTGAGCCAAGCAGAGGGCCAACAGAAGAACCTGGTCCAGTCCATCGAGTCCCTCCCCACGCGAGGACCCCTTTCCTGCCTGGACCAGGACCTCCTGCTCCTCAAAGCCACGTCGGCCGCCACCCTGAGCTGCCTGGGAGAGTGCCTGAACATCCTGCAACAGACCCAAACCCACAGCCAGCCCCAGGCCTCCCAGCCCAACCACACCCGCGGTCCCCCCTCCGGTGAGTGTGCCACGGGCATCCCCCTCCTGCCGTTGGCCCCGTCCCCTCTTCCAGACCCCGACAGCAGCAGCAAGGGCCACATGATCATGGAGGTGGATTGTGGCCCTTGCCCTTATCTAACCGGAGCCTTGAACTTGAGTGTCTGTCATAAATGTTGTTGAATGTTGCATCCGTGTTGTTTTTTCATAGTTTGTAGTTTTGGTTCTTGTTTTATGGATGTTGTATGTATTTCCTTAATTGTTTTGTTGTGTCTTGATGAATGGCATTGGTGTTATTCCTTCTCAAACTAATAATTATGTGTGTATTTATGATCAATATGGTTTTCAACAGGTTAACAAAAACATTTATCTGTGTCCCTTAGTCAGTGCATGTCATGTTTGAATGTGTGTATGAAAGAGCCTACTACAATACAACTATGCACTTGAAAGTTTCCACTGGAGTTCATCTATGCCAAATACACAAAGGTGCCTACAACTCAGTTTATCTGCCATGTTAACCCTCTCTGTGCCAGAACATGGATCCAATAAAGATCTTTCAAAGCAAAAATCTTGCAGCCTTAGGGTGCTTCCATGTATGTCTATGGCCCCTCTTGGGCATAGAGGTGGGTTGATGGGTGTTGGAATGTACAATAAAAGGACTTGCTTGGATGGGTGAAGGTGGAAAGTACTACTCAATTAATGTCCTGCTATAGACTCCGCTTTCTCCACCCATATTGATCATTCAATTCCCTGGATCAACACTAAGGGGTGAATCATAACTTCCACTTAAGTCTCAATTTCACTCGGAGATGCATTGATGTCGGTGGAAGACTAACTGAAAAGTTGACTTCAGTGGAAGTTAGAATTCGCCCCCTTTTTTTTCAAGAAAACCTTCCAGCTTTTCCCAATCTTTCAAATACATGGTTATATTTGGCATAAGGTTGTGGCTGAAGCTGACTCTAGAGCAGTAGTTATGGACAACCAACCTCCCTCTGGTGCAAGTAGATGTAATGATTTGGGTGGGAATGAGGGTTGGGATGGAGGTTGTTTCTCTGTCTCCTTATGTCTTCTCCTCTGGTGTTCTCCTTATTTATGTCCTAACAGTCACCCTGCCCTGTACGTCAGACAGGGGGTGGTGTGGAGTGGGACCGCCAGGCCGCAAGTACAAACCAGTTTCTTTCCGCTGCCTGGCTCACAATGCGTCGTCTTGTGGGGGACCTGCTGTACCCCGGCTCCGGCATGTACACCCCACGCCCTAGAAGGGTTGTTTTGGGTGTTGGGTTTAAGGGTAACCGGGATGAAGGTGGCACTGGCATGGATGTGTTCCAGATTAGGACTGTGGCGCACTGGAGTGTTGGGGGGGGGGGGGGGGTCAAAATCCATTCCACACTGTCCTGGGCCAACCCTTGCCACACCCACTGCATGGGCAGGATCACGTTGTTGCATGGCGCCCGAAAAGCGCCAAGCATGAGGTCGGACCACGAATTGGCTGGCTGGCACGGTCCCTCAGGGCTCGAACGCAATGGACCACCCCCTTTGAATCCGTTTGGCCCTGTGAGTACTGTATGCCTGGAGCTTTTAGGGTCTTTGTGGAACTTCCACAAACCCTGTACTTTCTATTGGTCTGCCTACTCAGTGATGTCATGGAGGATCTGGCTGCTCATTGCTCTCTTTGTCCTCGTGCATCCACTTCTAAACAGCTTGCTGGCGGCTTATTTGAAATGCCTAATGTGGAGCGTTTCCTTTTTGGAGATCACAATCCATAAAGGAATGAATTGCCTGGCCAAGAGTTTATCCCCACCGTGAAAGAACTAGCAAATGTGCCATGTCTCTATTAGAATGGAACTAAGGGGCAAATAAAATGGCATGTCACACTGAGACCTGAAATGAATTAGAGCGCTGAATGCGTTTGACTTGTATGGGAGGTGGGGAGGTGGGAAATTGGCATAGAGTTGGGTGGGTAAAACAGTGCAAATGAGGAGCATTGAGGTCAAAGCCCTGTAATGGAAGGCCATTGTAAACATGTAGTGCATGAATGTTTTCCATACAATACCTCTGGCTTGCAACACAACCCATTTCACATGCATGCCTGTTTTCAATGAAACACACTGTTTTAGGTGCTGCTTCCATTTCTGGTCGCGCAACATCTTCATTGTGGGACTCCCATTGCTATGCTCACAGCTGTTCATTGACTGCCACATCAGGGAGGACAAACTGATTAATTCCTGGCTCAAGAAATGTATGTTTTTCTTCCCCCCCATAAGAATGGACAGCTGCAGTGAATTTAAAAAAAAATGTATTTATTTCTCTCCCTACAATCCCTATCTCTCTATCATGGTCATCCTGAATAACATTTGCATAACTGCTTATAGAATAACAGCCCAAATTTCATCACATCAAGAAAATATTTGTTTTATGTTTGTACAAAGATATTTCATTACTTCTGTCTCCTCTTATTTTTGTTCCTTTAACTAATACCACTATACATTACATTACGTAGAGAAAATGCAACAAACCAGGGACCTCAGCAATTCAAAATGCTGGACCTCAGCAGTGCTGCCACTTCTTATACAGTACTATCCCCTATGTGCATGTATTTTGTTTAATGGAGGATCCCATCAGCTACAGCATGGTTTGCCTGCCCACACTACAGAGGGCTCTGCCTGTCAAATCAACGGAAGCCTGCCTGGAAGGCAGTATCAAAGCACTCTGTCAGGTAGAAAGACCCTGGGCACCTCGCCAGTCGACTCAGCACAACTGGTCCCTCAATAATGGATACGAGAGGGTAGAGCGATGCGGGTGCATTAGCGTTAACCCAATTTGAACTGGAATGGAACTTGGAAACAGGTTCCTTAGCAGCACTCTGCTTGCAGGGTTTTGATCGCACGGACTTGCGTTAGGTAGGTTGCATACTAGACAAGTAGCTGAGCTTTGTGTGGGTGTACACTATTTATAGACCCGAATCATATGTCAAGGTGGGCCCTGCAGAGCTTAAGCATCTCAAGACACTATTTGCAGTGTCTTGATTGCACGGTCTTTCATTTGGTCAGTTATTTGTGCTCCTCAGAAGTGTTACAACTGAAACGGTCCCATGTTGCTGATGGATCATGTTCCGAAGATTTAGCAATACACACGTAGTGTGAAGGTGGCCACTGAATGACATGCAGGTGGAAGTGGAACAATACACGGGTTACAATTACCTAATCCGATCCATTTCTAGTCCTTGATTTCTGGGAAGTCAGGAATTGTGTTAAAACCAACAAAGCAAAATCACACGTTGTTTCACCTCCAAATCATAGGCACAAACGCAACACAAAGACGTCATTTGTTAATCTCCTAAATGTATTCACACAGTATGCAGGTCTATTTCATATCAAACACATTTTACGAATGACCACCGCCAGAATGCATTGTTCCACTTTGATTCGTCCTATGATTTTGCAAACTGCACACTCTCGTCCCTGAGTGGAAGAATGGGATTATTCTACTCTCTCTTCAATTTTTCATTCCTTCCCATATTCTATAGCCTCCTTGCGGCAGTCCTGTAAATTGTGTTGTTTTCAATTAGACCTTTTTATGGAAAGACAAAACACCTTGTCAAATGAAAAGACACGGCCTTCAGATTAACACTGCTACAACAGAAAAGTATTAATCAACCTCCAACAACAAGCAAAAATTCTCACAAAATAGTAGCAACAAAACAACCCTCAGGACAAGGATTGCTCACCAGTCCTGCAGGCTCTTTCAGTACATTTTGTTTCTCATTTTGAGCGCCGAGCCATACGGCCTTTTGAGTCTTAGATTCTGTATGTCAGCGCCGCAAGTCCATCGTCAGACATGCACTCAAATTTAATTTCCTGTTGTCTCTGTGTGGCAGATAGGGATATGAGGGTGATCCAGGTGAGCCAATCCGATATTTATCTCTGTTGTTTTGTGCTAGAAAGGAAAACCTTATCTGATTGAGAAAAGAAATAGAGAATTATGTGGATAGGTCACAAGCTCCCCCCAACCTCACTACCATCTCCTTCCTGAATTCCTTCTCTGCAACAACAACCTCATAGCAGAGCAATCAATATAGCAGAGCAATCAATATCAGTCAATACAAATCAATGAAGCTTGAGATCTGGCCAATTGCTCATAGATCCCAGCTGTCAGTGTACCTCTCCTAAATGTGGTTAGAAATCAGTTGGTTCTGACCCTCTCATATGCTCCCTTTGCAGATGGTGTTCCTGTGTGGAGTGTACCAAAGTTGCCCTCGGGGGAGCACCTGAAGAACGGCGGCCCAACCCCTCTACGTTCTGCCGAGCCCTCCCCAGCCCTCAGGAAAAAAAGCCCTGCCCATGGTGCTGAGGTAAGGGGATAATTCCTTTTTTCGCTTTCTCTCTCATTATCTCTCAGACTCATTATCTCTCTCTCTCGCTCTGTGTAAATCATAATTACTCTCCATGTGCAGTAAACTCACCTATTAGGATGTCCCTGTGCATCTCTGTACACATGTTTTCGTCATGTGGTGCTTTTGAACAGCATCTTTGAAAAATTCTGAGTATGTCCCCACCTTACCTTAGTCATTTCCTGCGTCAGAGCAAGGAGTGGAGATAGTCTCAGAGGATCTGCTGTGTAGTGGGTCCCAGAGACAACTAGAGTCATAATGAATGTTTAAAGAAGTGTTGTGACTTTAATTTCATTAATCCGATTACTGTTATTTGTTTAATTGTTACGCGATTAAATTAATCACCTAACAATTAACTTATTAGGAATTGGGGCACCACGAGAGCGGTTCTTTAAAAAGTTACCATTTCCCAAATTAAACTCTAAATGTCTTTACCTATCACATCCATAAACAGTCAACGGATTAATCATAATATTGTATCATATCATCATTCTGAACAGCTGTAACCTGCGTCTGTAAAAAAAACAGCCTTATGATTCCGTACTACACAAATTGGTTTAATTATTTATTTGCTAGCTAACTAAAAGGTAACACAGGATAAACATACACACTTAATACATTAAATCAGGTCCCTAGCGCACTGACACAATATGGCGGCTTGTTACAAAAAAAGATGGGAAGGGCGAGAGAGAGGGACAGAGACATAATACTTTGATTCATTTAGAAACTACTCTCACAGTATATATATACTTTGCACACGAACCACCGCCCGTTTGGAGTAAGAAATCATGAATGTATTTACGTATAAATGTCTTGGTTTGTGGTGTAGTTCTGAACTAGTTCTGAACAGAACTACAGAGTTGATTTCCATTCGCTCTTGAAGCTGCCTCTTTGAAGATAGGCTAGCCAGCCGTGTCGATGGTTCCCATTGGGTGATGAGAGTAGCGTACTATGGTGATTTGAGAGGAATAGTAGAATGGTCCCATTTTAAGTTCACTTTTCTAGATACTTAGGACAGCTAATCAGCCGTACCAGTGATTGTCCGGGAGGTGACTATCGTCTCTACCTCGTTGAGATTTCAGAGTTCAAACCACTTTGGATGTGAGCTGCAGCTCGACACCTTTCTAGTCTGATATGTTAATTCTTAACCTATTGTTTTATACAGTTCATTCAGAAGGGGCATTTTGTGAGGCTGACACACTCTGACCTCACTCAAGGGGGCGGTGACTACTCACTTGTACAAAGTTATAGAAACAATTTCCTCTTATAGTTTCTAAGATCACATCACTCTCTTAACAAAAACACTTTCATCATTGTTCATATTTCATACATAATGTAGAGGATATTGTGTATTTTATTCTATTGTGTATATTTGAAAGGTTACAGTATTTCCTTTATAACATTTTTAATGACATCAAAAAATAACAACCAAAATTACATTCTTTAGATCACCTCTGACCATTGCCCATGTTCAATGTTAGAAATATTGTTCCAGCATTTGCTTTAGAACATGTTATAGTTTCAGTAGGAGAATGTCTGTGTCGACCAAGGCACATTCCTGTGTGAATTTGGAGAGGGAGATGGCTGAATGTTCTAATCATTGATTTACAACAGGGTGTGAACTGTCAACCCCCCCTCTGTGGGCGAGAGGGGGTGTGGTATGATAAGTCTACAGCTGTAAGGCACTAGCTTCGTCTACACTACAGGGATAACCTCTGGACCTCTGGGGAGAAACTGGTGATTAATGTACAGTTGTCGGAAGTTTACATACATACATACATACACCTTAGCCAAATACATTTAATCACAGTTTTTCACAATTCTTGACATTTAATCCTAGTAAACATTCCCTGTCTTAGGTCAGTTAGGATCACCACTTCACTTTAAGAATGTGAAATGTCAGAATAATAGTAGAGTGATTTATTTCAGCTTTTAGTTCTTTCATCACATTCCCAGTGGGTTAGAAGTTTACATACACTCATTTGGTATAATTGCCTTTAAATTGTTTAACTTGGGTCAAACGTTTCAGGTAGCCTTCCACAAGCTTCCCACAATAATTTGGGTGAATTTTGGCACATTTCTCCTGACAGAGCTGGTGTAACTGAGTCAGGTTCGTAGGCCTCCTTGCTCCCACATGCTTTTTCAGTTCCCACAAATGTTATTTTGGATTGAGGTCAGGGCTTTGTGATGCCCACTCCAATACCTTGACTTTGTTGTCCTTAAGTCATTTTGCCACAACTTTGGAAGTATGCTTGGGGTCATTGTCCATTTGGAAGACCCATTTGCGTCCAAGCTTTAACTTTCTGACTGATGTCTTGAGCTGTTGCTTCAATATATCCACATCATTTTCCCTGCCTCATGATGCCATCTATTTTGTGAAGTGCACCAGTCCCTCCTGCAGTAAAGCACCTCCACAACATGATGCTGCCACCCCCGTGCTTCACGGTTGGGAAGGTGTTCTTCGGCTTGCAAGCCTCCCCCTTTTTCCTCCAAACATAATGATGGTCATTATGGCCAAACGGTTCTATTTGTGTTTAATCAGACCAGAGGACAGTTCTCCAAAAAGTACAATCTTTGTCCCCATGTGCAGTTGCAAACCGTAGTTTTTTTTTTTATGGCGGTTTTGGAGCAGTGGCTTCTTCCTTGCTGACCGGCCTTTCAGGTTATGTTGATATAGGACTCGTTCTTACTGTGGATATAGATAATTTTGTACCTGTTTCCTCCAACATCTTCACAAGGTCCTTTGCTGTTGTTTTGAGATTGATTTGCTCTTTTCGCACCAAAGTACGTTCATCTCTAGGAGACAGAACGCATCTCCTTACTGAGCGGTATGATGGCAGCATGATCCCATGGTGTTTGTACTTGCGTACTATTGTTTGTACAGATGATTATGGTACCTTCAGGCGTTTGGAAATTGCTCCCAAGGATGAACCAGACTTGTGGAGGTCTACAATTTGTTTTCTGAGGTCTTGGCTGATTTCTGTTGATTGTCCCATGATGTCAAGCAAAGAGGCACTGGGTTTGAAGGTAGGCCTTGAAATACATCCACATGTACACCTCCAATTGACTCAAATGATGTCAATTAGCCTATCAGAAGCTTCTAAAGCCATGACATCATTTTCTGGAATTTTCGAGGTACAAACGAAAAGGTTGGACCCTTGTTTGAGTTGTCATCAGCCATGTTGTTAGTAGATTGGCTTTAACCTTTCAACCAAATCTCCTAGTGTTTGTGCTCCAAAACGCTCAGTGGCTGTTGTGGCCTACCATTCACCACAGCGTCTGCGTTTGGCAATCGTTCTAGTACCTGCTAACTTGGACAAGAATATCTTTCGGCGATATCGCACAGTGTTTCACCAGTTGGAGTCACAGGGTCAGTGTTACGACTGACTCCGTTATTTGCGCTGTAAGGGGTTTCAGTCCCCCTCAAAGTGAAAAATGTATCCATTCCACTCTGAACATTGATGCTTTGATTCGTGAGACAGTTGCGGTGCTTGCGGAAGTGTCTGAAGAACAAGAGAAGTTAATCTTATCCACAGTATCGCATGACTCCAAGGCGGAGTGAAAGTGCTCACTCACGGAGACTGCTGGCTCGAAATCATGACAACCTGATAGACTAATGTTTTCTGATTGAATTTTTTATTTATTTATTTTATATTTCACCTTTATTTAACCAGGTAGGCTAGTTGAGAACAAGTTCTCATTTGCAACTGCGACCTGGCCAAGATAAAGCATAGCAGTGTGAACAGACAACAACACAGATTTACACATGGAGTAAACAATAAACAAGTCAATAACATAGTGGAAAAAAAATCTATATACATTGTGTGCAAAATGCATGAGGAGGTAGGCAATAAATAGGCCATAGGAGTGAATAATTACAATTGAGCAGATTAACACTGGAGTGATAAATTATCAGATGAACATGTGCAGGTAGAGATACTGGTGTGCGAAAGAGCAGAAAAGTAAATAAAATAAAAACAGTATGGGGATGAGGTAGGTAAATTGGGTGGGCTATATACCGATGGACTATGTACAGCTGCAGCGGTGGTCGGTTAGCTGCTCAGATAGCAGATGTTTAAATTTGGTGAGGGAGATAAGTCTCCAACTTCAGAGATTTTTGCAATTCGTTCCAGTCGCAGGCAGTAGAGAACTGGAAGGAAAGGCGGCCAAATTAGGTTTTGGCTTTAGGGATGATCAGTGAGATACACCTGCTGGAGCGCGTGCTACGGGTGGGTGTTGCCAACGTGACCAGTGAACTGAGATAAGGCGGAGCTTTACCTAGCATAGACTTGTAGATGACCTGGAGTCAGTGGGTCTGGCGACGAACATGTAGCGAGGGCCAGCCGACTAGAGCGTACAGGTCGCAGTGGTGGGGGGTATAAGGTGCTTTTAGTAACAAAACGGATGGCACTGTGATAAACTGCATCCAGTTTGCTGAGTAGAGTATTGGAAGCTATTTTGTAGATGACATCGCCGAAGTCGAGGATCGGTAGGATAGTCCATTTTACTAGGGTAAGTTTTGCGGCGTGAGTGAAGGAGGCTTTGTTGCAAAATAGAAAGCCGACTCTAGATTTGATTTTGGATTGGAGATGTTTTTTGTGTGTGTGTGTTGCGATGGAAATGCATTTGACAGTTGATCTACTTCAATTCGGTAAATGGCACTGTGTGCTCTTTTCAAAGGATGGATCCCAGTCTGTTCAGGGCTATGGGATGCGGGGGGTCGGAGGTGGTCTTCCGGGCATTGGGATGGCGGCCCAGCTCGGGATGAGGGCTTTTAGCGGGTGGAATGTTGGGGACCAATTGGAGGTTTACTTAGTAGAAATGCAAATATCATGGTACAGCTATATAGACACTCAATCATCATGTTACTTTTTAATGGTACGTTTACACACATATATTTTGATAAATAGAATTGAAAGTTGTGTCTCATTATGGTAAGTGGTGAAATAAGTATAGCCAGTTACAATTGTAATGGCCTAGCAGATAATAAGAAATGACGATCAGTATTTACCTGGCTAAAAGAGAAGGAATATAATATCTATTGTTTACAGGAAACCCATTCAACAATTTTAGATGGAGTTTTTGGAAAAGGAACTGGGGGGGCAAAATATATTTCTCCCATGGGCAAAGAAATTGGAGATTGGAGATGTTTTTTTTGTTGTTGTGAATTTGACCCCTTTTTCTCCCCAATTTCATGGTATCCAATTGTTTAGTAGCTACTATCTTGTCTCATTGCTACAACTCCCGAATCTACAACCTCATGATTACCAGAATCTCTGGTGGCACAGCTGGCGCTGCAGTACACAACTGCGCCACCCAGGAGGCCGGATTGGAGATGTTTGATATGAGTCTGGAAGGAGAGTTTGCAGTCTAGCCAGACACCTAGGTACTTATAGATGTCCACATATTCTAGGTCGGAACCATCCAGGGTGGTGATGCTCGTCGGGCGTGCGGGTGCAGGCAGCGATCGGTTGAAAAGTATGCATTTGGTTTTACTAGCGTTTAAGAGCAGTTGGAGGCCACGGAAGGAGTGTTGTATGGCATTGAAGCTCGTTTGGAGGTTAGATAGCACAGTGTCCAAGGAAGTGCCAGAAGTATACAGAATGGTGTCGTCTGCGTAGAGGTGGATCAGGGAATTGCCCGCAGCAAGAGCAACATCATTGATATATACAGAGAAAAGAGTCGGCCCGAGAATTGAACCCTGTGGCACCCCCATAGAGACTGCCAGAGGACCGGACAACATGCCCTCCGATTTGACACACTGAACTCTGTCTGCAAAGTAGTTGGTGAACCAGGCAAGGCAGTCATTAGAAAAACCGAGGCTACTGAGTCTGCCGATAAGAATATGGTGATTGACAGAGTCGAAAGCCTTGGCCAGGTCGATGAAGACTGCTGCACAGTACTGTTTTTTATCGATGGCGGTTATGATATCGTTTAGTACCTTGAGCGTGGCTGAGGTGCACCCGTGAACGGCTCGGAAACCGGATTGCACAGCGGAGAAGGTACGGTGGGATTTGAGATGGTCAGTGATCTGTTTGTTGACTTGTCTTTCGAAGACCTTAGATAGGCAGGGCAGGATGGATATAGGTCTGTAACACCCTGGACCCAAACTGTCTCCCCCTTTGAAGAGGGGGATGACCGCGGCGGTTTTCCAATCCTTGGGGATCTCAGATGATACGAAGGAGAGGTTGAACAGGCTGGTAATAAGGGTTGTGACAATGGCGGCAGACAGTTTCAGAAATAGAGGGTCCAGATTGTCACCCCAGCTGATTTGTATGGGTCCAGGTTTTGTAGCTCTTTCAGAACATCTGCAATCTGGATTTGGGTAAAGGAGAAGCTGGGGAGGCGTGGGCGAGTAGCTGCGGGGGGGGGGGGGGGGGGGGCAGAGCTGTTGGCCGAGGTTGGAGTAGCCAGGAGGAAGGCATGGCCAGCCGAGGTTTTCGATTATCACAGATTTATTGGTGTGGACCGTGTTACCTAGCCTCAGTGCAGTGGGCAGCTGGGAGGAGGTGCTCTTGTTCTCCATGGACTTTAGTGTCCCAGAACGTTTTGGAGTTAGAGCTACAGGATTTCTGCTTGAAAAAGCCGGACTTTGCTTTCCTGACTGACTGCGTGTATTGGTTCCTGGCTTCCCTGAACAGTTGCATATCGTGGGGACTATTCGATGCTATTGCAGTCCGCCACAGGATGTTTTTGTGCTGGTCGAGGGCAGTCAGGTCTGGAGTGACCCAAGGGCTATATCTGTTCTTAGTTCTGCATTTTTTGAACGGAGCATGCTTGTCTAAGATGTTGAGGAAGTTACTTTTAAAGAATGACCAGGCATCCTCAACTGATGGGATGAGGTCAATATCCTTCCAGGATACCCGGGACAGGTCGATTAGAAAGGCCTGCTGGCAGAAGTGTTTTAGGGAGCGTTTGACAGTAATGAGGGGTGGTCGTTTGACCGCAGACCCGTAGCGGATACAGGCAAGGAGGCAGTGATCGCTGAGATCCTGATTGAAGACAGCAGAGGTGTATTTGGAGGGCAAGTTGGTCAGGATAATGTCAATTAGGGTGCCCATGTTTACGGATTTAGGGTTGTACCTGGTGGGTTCCTTGATGATTTGTGTGAGATTGAGGGCATCTAGCTTAGATTGTAGGACTGCCGGGGTGTTAAGCATATCCCAGTTTAGGTCACCTAACAGAACAAACTTCTTGCAAACTTTCTGCATGAGTCGTGTTGTGAGAGGCAAGGTAGTCTGAGTGAAACCACAAATTTTAGTGTCGCATCGTTATGTTTTTAACCTGGATTAACCTGGATTTTAACCTGGATTAATTAATTTTTAACCTAGCTGGATTCCCAGCCCTTTTGAGATCATTGAATAACGTTTGAGAGATGAGCGATATTGTCGAGCCCGAATCAATTAGCGCATCACAGGTTAAGCAGTCGTCAAGGATTGTTTTGAGGTATGGCCTCTGAGTTGCCATACCTCTGAGTTGTGGTCATATTCCCCACAAAGTGGAGTGATTGTTAGCAATGGTCTGATGTCATTCGTGTTCATGGTGAAAACAGATCGACTTATCGGAGTTTGATTGGAATTGGCTGTTGTGATGTAGTTTACCTTGTGCGTTGTAACATTTGTATCTGAGTCTATAGTCAAAGCCCGGGGACTTGTTTCTTGATCGAGCGGCCCCTGGATAGGGTCTTGAGTAAGAGCAGGGCAAATTGACCGTTTACACGTCCTCGCTAATGGTGTTAATTTCGGCGGCGCTGTTCTCCGGCAATTCCATGACCAGTCATGGTGACTTCTTATTCCTCTTTCTCAAATTTTGGGCGCTTATGTACTTCTCTTAGACCGATGCTCTCTAGAAGCTCTGCTATGATTTGATCGCCATTGAACCCTTTGTTACCCTAGTGACCTAACAACCCTAAATTACATTATTATTCTTTAGATCGCCACTGACCTTTCCTTACGTTCTATGTTAGAAATATTGTTCCAGTATTTGCTTTAGAACGTGTTAGAGTTTCAGCGGAAAAATGTCTGTGTAGACAAAGGCACATTCCTGTGTGAATTTGGAGAGGGAGATAGCTGAATGTTCTAATCATTGATTTACAACAGGGTGTGAACTGTCAACCACCCCCACCAGCTCCCTTCTCCTCCCCTCTATGGGCGAGAGGGGGTCTGGCCAAAGTCATCCATTGCAAAGCTGATCTGACCCATCTGGATCCTCACAGGACAGTCATGGTACATGTTTTGTTTGACTTCTATCTTCACATCATTTGCATATCAGATGTGCTCGTATTACTTTACGATGATGGTATATTTTCAGTGCACATAAGTCTAGTGCAGTTCTTCATGTCTAATTAAAATGATGTTTAATTGCTCTGCATATCTGTATTCATAAGTTGACTTTAGTATGTACAGCAGTTGAGTATGCAACCTACTGTTGATTCAAATCAAATGACATTTTATTGGTCACATACACATGGTTAGCAGATGTTAATGCGAGTGTAGCAAAATGCAAGTGCTTCTAGTTCCGACAATGCAGTAATATCTAACAAAATTCACAACAACTACCTTATACACACAAATGTAAAGAGATGAATACAAATATGTACATATAAATATAAGGATGAGCGATGGCAAGATGCGGTAGATGGTATAGAGTATATACATATGAGATGAGTAATGTAGAATATATAAACATTATTAAAGTGCCGTTATTTAAAGTGACTAGTGATACCTTCATTAATCCATTTACCCAGTTGCGACGAGCAAACCCGTATCCGGGAGCGTAATCATAGCCTCAAATGCATTAGCATAACGCAACGGACATAAATACCCCTATAAACTTTTCCTATTCATGAAAATCGCAAATGAAATTAAATAAATATATTCAAACACAAGCTTAGCCTTTTGTTAACAACACTGTCATCTCAGATTTTCAAAATATGCGTTACAGCCAACGCTAGACAAGCATTTGTGTAAGTTTATCATGGCATAATGCTATGCTAGGCTCTGCTGGCAGCAGGCAACATTTTCACGAAAATAAGAAAAGCAACCAAATTAAATCATCTACCTTTGAAGAACTTCGGATGCTTTCACTCAGGAGACTCCCAGTTAGATAGCAAATGTTCCTTTTTTCCAAAAATATTATTTTTGTAGGTTTCTTCACCATGCTTGGCTGAGAAATCGACCGAAAAATGCTACAACTATAACGCCAAAGTTTTTTGAAAATTAGCTACATAATATCGACAGAAACATGGCAAACGTTGTTTAGGATCCATCCTCAAGGTGTTTTTAACAAATATATTAAATCATTTTTCCGTCGAGGCAGTTGGTTTCTCATAAGAAGCGATTGGAAAAATGGCTACCTCAGTATTTTACACAAGGTTTTCTGCGGGAGACACCATGTGACCACATGCCATATATGGTCCCTTACAGCCATTCTTCAAGGGAAATGCCTAAAAAGACGTCACAATGCTGTAGACACCTTGGGGAAAACGTAGAAAACGTAAGCTCATTCGTAGCTCATTGACAGCCATATAAGGAGTCATTGGCATGAGGCGGTTTCAAAAAATGCGGCACTTCCTGATTGGATTTTTATCTGGGTTTTGCCTGTAACATCAGTTCTGTGGCACTCACAGACAATATCTTTGCAGTTTTGGAAACGTCAGAGTGTCTTCTTTCCAAAGCTGTCAATTATATGCATAGTCGAGCATCTTTTCGCGACAAAATATCTTGTTTAAAACGTGAATGTTTTTCATCCAAAAATTAAAATAGCGCCCCCCAAATCCAACTGGTTAAAGTGTGCTGAGATTTGAGTCTGTATGTTGGCCGCAGCGCCTTTATGTTAGTGGTGGCTGTTTAACAGTCTGATGGCCTTGAGATAGAAGTTGTTTTTCAGTCTCTCGGTCCCAGCTTTGATGCAACTGTACTGACCTCGCCTTCTGGATGATAGCGGGGTGAACAGGCAGTGGGTCGGGTGGTTGTTGTCCTTGATTATCTTTTTGGCCTTCCTGTGACATCGGGTGCTGTAGGTGTCCTGGAGGGCAGGTAGTTTGCCCCCGGTGATGCGTTGTGCAGACCGCACTACCCTCTGGAGAGCCTTGCGGTTGAGGGCGGTGCAGTTGCCATACCAGGCGGTGATGCAGCCTGACAGGATTCTCTCGATTGTGCATCTGTAAAAGTGTTTTAGGTGACAAGCCAAATTTATCCTGTCTCCTGAGGCTCTGCTGCGCCTTCACCACGCTGTCTGTGTGGGTGGACCATTTCAGTTTGTCTGAGATGTGTACGCTAAGGAACTTAAACGTTCCACCTTCTCCACTACTGTCCCGTCGATGTGGATAGGGGGGTGCTCCCTCTGCTGTTTCCTGAAGTCCTCGATCATCTCCTATGTTTTGTTGACGTTGAGTGAGAGGTTATTTTCCTGACACCACAGTCTCAGTGCCCTCACCTCCTCCCTATAGGCCGTCTCTTCGTTGTTGGTAATCAAGCCTACCACTGTAGTGTCATCTGCAAACTTGATGATTGAGTTGGAGGCGTGCATGGCCACGCAGTCATGGGTGAACAAGGAGTACAGGAGAGGGCTGAGAACGCACCCTTGTGGGGCCCCAATGTTGAGGATCAATGGGGTGGAGATGTTGTTTCCTACCTTCACCACCTGGGGATGGCACGTCAGAAAGTCCAGGACAAGTTGAGACCCAGGGTCTAGAGTTTAATGACGAGTTTGGAGGGTACTATGGTGTTAAATGCTGAGCTTTTGTGGTATGATGGCTGTGCATATCTGTGCTTAGAGCATTTCAAAAACTACAAAAAAGGCAGTTTGCGTGATGCAAATGAAAGGCACTTATTGAACATTTATATGTAACATACAAAGGTAGGAGCAGATTATTTGGCTTGGTTACAAAGCTACAGTATGTAATCACATTTAACAATGAAAATATGAAATGGCCATGAAAACCAAGACTCATGATGCGATTGCATTTAGCCTCTGTTGTGTAATTCCATTGCCATGACTGTTGCTCAGAGGGGTGTAGGCACTCAAGGCTTCTGAAAATGTTAACAGTGCTGCTGTCAAATAAGTGGGCCACAGAGTAAGGAGTTGAATTAGAATTGAGTAGATCCCAGGAGGATGCTTTATAAATGCTGGGTTAAAATGCTACATGGTATGGCTGAATTGTGTCTAGACTGTATCAATGATGTGTGTTTTGAGGGGGGCATAGGGCACAAAGTGAGGGCTATTTCCTGGTCAGGAAAAATTAATATCTAATAGAGCAGTAGAGTTACAATGTCAAAGAAATCGCTCTGTCGTTTGAGTCGCATTGAACTTTGATTTTGACATCTTGTTATTCCATCATCACAGTTTAATGATCATTTACATTCAGAATGAGATTATTGATAAGATTGCCACCTCTAACATATTAGCTGTCATGCTAGATCATAATAACCCTCTCAAATGTAAAAATGATAACATTACTTTGTCATAAATTCTTGTCATTACAGATGAATTCCAGTCTCATGATTACCGTTGCGCTATCATCTCCGTGCAGCGTTTAATGTAAGCTCACGGGATCAGGTGACATTCGAGGCTAGATTAATTAAACACCCCATGTCAGCACATCATCTCTATCAGATTACACAATGGGGTTGAATGCAGGGGGGGGGGGGGGGTAGGGACTTTTTGATCTTGATGCGTGCTGAGAATAATTGCAACACGAACAAATGCCACCATGAGGTTACGGCAGGTATTATAAACCAGACTTGTAATTTAGAATGATTGATGTGGCTCTATGGTGTAATCGCTGAATGTGGCTCGGTGGTAACATTTAGCAAAGATGGATTCTCTGTACTTTTTCTTTGTAAAACATCGATAATAGGACGGAGTAAAATGTTTAAGGCAATTATATTGGGCCAAAAGCCAATCTAATTTTAAATTGTGACAACTGTTTAAAAAAAAAAAAGTATATACAGTTGAAGTCGGAAGTTTACAGACGCTTAAATTGGAGTCATTAAAACTCGTTTTTCAACCACTCCACAAATTTCTTGTTAATAAACGATAGTTTTGGCAAGTCGGTTAGGAAATCTACTTTGTGCATGACACAAGTATTTTTTTCAACAATTGTTTACAGACAGATTATTTCACTGTTTACATACACTAAGTTGACTGTGCCTTTAAACAGCTTGGAACATTCCAGAAAATGATGTCATGGCTTTAGAAGCTTCTGATAGGCTAATTGACATCATTTGAGTCAATTGGAAGTGTACTTGTGGATGTATTTCAAGGCCTACCTTCAAACTCAGTGCCTCTTTGCTTGATATAACAGGAAAATCAAAAGAAATCAGCCAATTCCTCAGAAAATGAATTGTAGACCTCCACAAGTCTGGTTCATCCCTCGGAGCAATTTCCAAACGCCTGAAGGTACCACGTTCATCTGTACAAACAATAGTACGCAAGTATAAACACCATGGGACCACGCAGCCATCATACTGCTCAGGAAGGAGACGCGTTCTGTCTCCTAGAGATGAACGTACTTTGGTGCGCAAAGTGAAAATCAATCCCAGAGCAACAGCAAAGGACCTTGTAAAGATGCTGGAGGAAACGGGTACAAAAGTATCTATATCCACAGTAAAACGAGTCCTATATTGACATACCCTGAAAGGCCGCTCATCAAGGAAGAAGCAACTGCTCCAAACTGCCATAAAAAAGCCAGACTACGGTGTGCACATGGGGAAAAAGATGGGACTGGTGCACTTTACAAAATAGATGGCATCATGAGTTAGGGAAATTATGTGGATATATTGAGGCAACATCTCAAGACATGAGTCAGAAAGTTAAAGCTTGTTCGCGAATGGGTCTTCCAAATGGACAATGACCCCAAGCATACTTCCAAAGTTGTGGCAAAATGGCTTAAGGACCACAAAGTCAAGGTATTGGAGTGGCCATCACAAAGCCCTGACCTCAATCCTATAGAAAATGTGTGGTCAGAATGGAAAAAGTGTGTGCGAGCAAGGTGGCCTTCAAACCCAGCTCTGTCAGGAGGAATGTGCCATAATTCAACCAAGTTATTGTGGGAAGCTTGTGGAAGGCTACCTGAAACGTTTGACCAAAGTTAAACAATTTAAAGGCAATGCTACCAAATACTAATTGAGTGTATGTAAATGGGAATGTGATTTAAATAAATAAAAGCTGAAATAAATCATTCTCTCTACTATTATTCTGACATTTCACATTCTTAAAATAAAGTGGTGATCCTAACTGACCTAAAACAGGGAATTTTTACTAGGGTTAAATGTCAGGATTTGTGAAAAACTGAGTTTAAATGTAGTTGGCTAAGGTGTATGTAAACTTCCAACTCAACTGTACTAGGCCTACAAATGTAGGTATATATACTAAAGTATGTGGACACCCCTTCAAATTAGTGGATTTGGCTATTTCAGCACCCAATGCTGACTTGTGTTTAAAATCGGCATACAGCCATCTCCACTGACAAACATTGGCAGTAGAATGACCTTACTTATGGGCTCAGTGACTTTCAACATGGCACCGTCATAGTATGCCACCTTTCCAACAAGTCAGTTAATCAAAATTCTGCCCTGGTCAACTGTAGGTGATGTTATTGTGATGTTGAAACGTCTAGGAGAAACAACGGCTCAGCCACGAAGTGGTAGGTCACACAAGCTCACAAATTGGGATGGTCAAGTGCTGAAACGCGTATTGCGTAAAATCGTCTGGCCTCTGTTGCAACACTCACTCCCGATTTCCAAACGGCCTCTGGATGCCACGTCAGCACAATAACTGTTTGTCTGGAGTTTCATGAAATGGGTTTCCATAGCCGAGCAGCCGCATACAAGCCTAAGATCACCATGCCACACTGCCAAGTGTAGTCTGGACTGGTATAACGCTTGCCACCATTGGACTTTGGAGCAGCGGAAACGCGTTCTCTGGAGTGATGCATCAGGTTTCAGCATCTGGCAGTCTGACAGATGAATCTGGTTTTGACATATGCCAGGAGAATGCTACCTGCCCCAATGTATAGTGCCAATTGCCCAACATCAGTTCACTAATGCTCTTGTGGATGAATGGAAGCAAGTCCCCGCAGCAATGTTCCTACATCTAGTGTAAAGCCTTCCTAGAAGAGTGGAGGCTGTTGTAGCAGCAAAGGGGGAACAACTCCATGTTACTGCCATTGATTTTGGAATGAGATGTTCAACAAGCAGGTGTCCACATACTTTTGGTCATGTAGTGTATGTACTTTGATGTCATTCCATTTGCCAATTGAGCTACGTCTGATGTCATTTCCACACATTGTCTCATTTTGCAGAGGATGTTAGATAAATCAATAGGGATGTTTGACATGGTCAGTTGACTTGGTATGTGTTGACAGGACAAATCAACCCTTACAGTATGTGTGCTGGTGCCAGTCTCATCTGGACTCTCCCATTTGGCTTAGGGCTTCCATGGTGATATTTTGGCTTCCCTATGATCATATCCCTTATAACTGTGATTTATTGAGGATTTCAATTGAGTGGTCAGAATTGGTGTTTGTTTGATGGCAGTTACAAAACACACAAAAGCATGGATTAATTTTTCTGCATCATTTTTGGACAGAAAGTTTCTGATTTTTGCAATGTTACGTAGATGGGAAAAAGCTGTCCTTGAAATGGTCTTGATATGTTCTTCAAAAGAGAGATCAGGGTCCAGAGTAACGCCGAGGTCCTTCACCGTTTCATTTGAGACGACTGTACAACCATTAAGATTAATTGTCAGATTCAACAGAAGATCCCTTTCTTTCTTGGGACCTAGAACAAGCATCTCTGTTTTGTCCGAATTTAAAAGTAGAAAGTTTGCAGCCATCCACTTCCTTATGTCTGAAACACATGCTTCTAGCAAGGGCAATTTTGGGGCTTCACCATGTTTCATTGAAATGTACAGCTGTGTGTCATCCGCATAGCAGTGAAAGTTAACATTATGTTTTTGAATAACATCCCCAAGAGGTAAAATATATAGTGAAAACAATAGTGGTCCTAAAACGGAACTTTGAGGAACACCGAAATTTACAGTTGATTTGTCAGAGGACAAACCATTCACAGAGACAAACTGATATCTTTCCGACAGATAAGATCTAAACCAGGCCAGAACTTGTCCGTGTAGACCAATTTGGGTTTCCAATCTCTCCAAAAGAATGTGGTGATCGATGGTATCAAAAGCAGCACTAAGGTCTAGGAGCACGAGGACAGATGCAGAGCCTCGGTCCGATGCCATTAAAATGTAATTTACCACCTTCACAAGTGCAGTCTCAGTGCTATGATGGGGTCTAAAACCAGACTGAAGCATTTCGTATACATTGTTTGTCTTCAGGAAGGCAGTGAGTTGCTGCGCAACAGCCTTTTCTAACATTTTTGAGAGGAATGGAAGATTCGATATAGGCTGATAGTTTTTTATATTTTCTGGGTCAAGGTTTGGCTTTTTCAAGAGAGGCTTTATTACTGCCACTTTTAGTGAGTTTGGTACACATCCGGTGGATAGAGAGCCGTTTATTATGTTCAACATAGGAGGGCCAAGCACAGGAAGCAGCTCTTTTAGTAGTTTAGTTGGAATAGGGTCCAGTATACAGCTTGAAGGTTTAGAGGCCATGATTATTTTCATCATTGTGTCAAGAGATATAGTACTAAAACACTTGAGCGTCTCTCTTGATCCTAGGTCCTGGCAGAGTTGTGCAGACTCAGGACAACTGAGCTTTGAAGGAATACGCAGATTTAAAGAGGAGTCCGTAATTTGCTTTCTAATAATCATAATCTTTTCCTCAAAGAAGTTCATGAATTTATCATTGGTAAAGTGAAAGCCATCCTCTCTTGGGGAATGCTGCTTTTTAGTTAGCTTTGCGACAGTATCAAAAAGGAATTTCGGATTGTTCTTATTTTCCTCAATTAAGTTAGAAAAATAGGATGATCGAGCAGCAGTAAAGGGCTCTTCGGTACTGTCTTTCCAAGCTAGTCGGAAGACTTCCAGTTTGGTGTGGCGCCATTTCCGTTCCAATATTCTGGAAGCTTGCTTCAGAGCTCGGGTATTTTCTGTGTACCAGGGAGCTAGTTTCTTATGAGAAATGTTTTTAGTTTTTAGGGGTGCCACTGCATCTAGGGTATTGCGCAAGGTTAAATTGAGTTCCTCAGTTAGGTGGTTAACTGATTTTTGTCCTCTGGCGTCCTTGGGTAGACAGAGGGAATCTGGAAGGACATCAAGTAATCTTTGTGTTGTCTGTGAATTTATAGCACGACTTTTGATGTTCCTTGGTTGGGGTCTGAGCAGATTATTTGTTGCAATTGCAAACGTAATAAAATGGTGGTCCGATAGTCCAGGATTATGAGGAAAAACATTAAGATCCACAACATTTATTCCATGGGACAAAACTAGGTCCAGAGTATGACTGTGACAGTGAGTGGGTCCAGAGACATGTTGGACAAAACCCACTAAGTCGATGATGGCTCCGAAAGCCTTTTGGAGTGGGTCTGTGGACTTTTCCATGTGAATATTAAAGTCACCAAAGATTAGAATATTATCTGCTATGACTACAAGGTCCGATAGAAATTCAGGGAACTCGATGAGGAACGCTGTATATGGCCCAGGAGGCCTGTAAACAGTAGCTATAAAAAGTGATTGAGTGTAGACTGCATAGATTTCATGACTAGAAGCTCAAAAGACGAAAACGTCAGACTGCTCTATCAAATATCAAATACTTAATTATAATAGACAGAAATACTAACCTTTGGTCATTAATATGATCAAATCCGGAAACTATAATTTCGAAAACAAAACGTTTATTCTTTCAGTGAAATACAGAACCTTTTCATATTTAATCGAACGGGTGGCAACCCTAAGTCTAAATATTGCTGTTACATTGCACAACCTTCAATGTTATGTCATAATTATGTACAATTCTGGCAAATTAATTACGATCTTCACAAAGTTCGCAACAAGCCAGGCGGCCCAAACTGCTGCATATACCCTGACTGCTTGCACTGAACGCAAGAGGAGTGACACAATTTCCCTAGTTAAAATAAATTCAGGTTAGCAGACAATATTAACTACATATGCAGGTTTAAAAAATTATACTTGTGTATTGATTTTAAGAAAGGCATTGATGTTTATACTTAGGTACATTTGTGCAACCATTGTGCTCTTTCCACGAATGCACTTTTGTTAAATCATCACCCGTTTGGCGAAGTTGAAGTAGGCTGTGATTCGATCATAAATCAACCGCATAAAGGCACCGCATTGATTATATGCAACGCAAAACAAGCTAGTTAACCTAATAATATCATCAACCATGTGTAGTTAACTAGTGATTATGTGAAGATTGTTTTTTTTAAAGACAAGTTTAATGCTAGCTAGCAACTTACCTTGGCTCCTTGCAGCCACAAGGTTATTTTGATGCTGCACTTGCGTAACAGGTGGTCAGCCTGCCACGCAGTCTCCTCGTGGATTGCAATGTAATCGGCCATAATCGGTGTCCAAAAAGGCAGATTACTGATTGTTATGAAAACTTGAAATCGGCCCTAATTAAATTGGCCAAGTCGATTAATTGGTCGACCTCCAAAGTAAATATTTCATGAGAGTTCATAGGTCAAGACTTTCGGTCCTGTGTATCTAGACTAGACTGCATCTCTAGAGTCTTTGTCTATATATCTACATGTACTCATACAGTAGGTCACAGAAATCCACCAAGAACAATCACAGCTTGCAACTTTCTGCTAATTTAACCAGACTGTGTGTCTAGACTAGCAGCTAGCTACTCCTCCAATACCCCTTTTTTCTGAAATAGGAAATCAGAATTTCATTAGCGGGTCTAGTACTGGAGTGGCCTGTCGAGGAAGAGGGCAGACAGGAGATGGAGCTAACTGCCAGGGCTCATTAGCCCAGCTTGACACAGACTTTTATCTTCTAATGATAGCTGACACCCTCATATATTCGCTCTTCATCATTCTCGCCCCAATCATGGAAGACAGAGCTTCTGCACCTGCCTTAGTAAGGAGAGAATGAGATTGAGATATGAGGAAAGGATTCATCTCAAGTGTTTTTTTGTGTTTTTTTCTTTCTTTTTTGGGCCATTGAAATATAGTGATTTTCAGTAGTTGAGATGATAGAGGTAGCGGATAGATGTGGTGAATATAATGAATGACAGGGTAAATGTGCTTGTCAGAACTGCAGGAATAAACTTGTCAGAAGGAGCTGGTGTCAAGCCTGCCACCTGGTGGCATTGAAATAGAACGTAGCCACAGCATCTTTGCTGAGGTTCTTTTTACTCTATGGCAGCCATACTCAACAGGCTATACCATGGCCTACTGTAGGACATATACATGACTGTGTCACAGCAGATGTGGTTTGATGGCTCTTAAATGCACAGAGATTTACAGAGGGACCATGCAGTATTCATCTTAAGTCCTTTCAGACCTTGACTAGTCTGTGGCATTGCCTTTGTAACCCCATACACACACAAGCCAAGGTTAAATGGATAGCTCTTGGAGTTTCTGTAAACATTTGACTCTATGCTTATTCTTTGTTTTAGAGCAGCATCCTATGACTTGTTCATCTGTGTCCTTCAGGAACACAGAAGCAGCACAAGCATGGCATTTGACATCAGTTCTTTATGTGGTCTGAAAGAGAAAGTATCGCATCGTCTGGCAGTGGGCCAGAGTGTGCAGGGGAAAAACGTGAGTGAAGGTGCTTGTGTTTGCAGAAATCAGGTGGGTTTAAGCGTTTCCAATACCCATTGCAATCCCGGACAGGTATACTACAATAGCCCCTGCATCACTAGTCTGTATACAGAGTAGACTGCTAGTAGAGGAATAATGACAGCTATTTCCATCAAGAAAAAAAGAAACTCAACTGTATTTTGCTGTAACTTTGAAACATGGATAATGGCTGAACAACATGTATTTGCAGTCCAAATTGATCTGGACAGGGCTCTGTAATCAAAAAGATTGATCAGAATATATAAATGAAATACTATTTAACTACTACTTTACTTCAGAGATTAGAAACCACTACTAACCGCTAGCCTAGCTACTAGTGCTAGCTATCTCTTTGTTTACTTCCTGTCATCCTTTCTTGAAGACCAATAGTAAAGACACTCCTTCGTAATTATCAATCTTAGATCCACGAACAAGAGTATCAACGAATTACAGACAATATGGATAATTTTTTTAGCTAGGCAAGTCAGTTAAGAACAAATTCTTATTTACAATGACGGCCTACCGGGGAACAGTGGGTTAACTGTTCAGGGGCAGAACGACAGATTTTTACCTTGTCAGCTCGGGGATTCAATCCAGCAACCTTTCGGTTACTGGCCCAACGCTCTAACCACTAGGCTACCTGCTGCCCCAGGTAGCTTAGTGGAAGACCTTTTGCGCTAGCCCAAAGACCCAAAGACCTTTGTGCTAGCCTAATGGAAGACATTAGCACTAGCACAAAGTAGAGCTGTGTTCGAATACCCATACTAACATATTGTATACTACATACTTAAGTATATACTACATACCAGGGACGTTACTAGAGATTCATGGATAGGGGGGCTAAGCCTCTTTTAGGGGGGTCTGTGCATATTCTCCCAGGATTTTCTTTAAAGCCCCCAAAACGTCTTTTCATCGTGTATTTTTAGAGTAACAGCGGGTGTAAAATCTATCAAAATAAGGTTATTTTTGGTCAAGTTTGGCTAAAAGTATAACTGTCTCATAGTTTGTGTTAAACACTGATCTAATATGACTTACTTAAATTCTATTCAAATAATGTCCACTTTATCCCCATCCATCACCAACAAAAGGCACAAAAATGGCTTGTACTATGTAGCCAAAATACTTTTTTGTGTGATATATAACACACACACACACACACACACACACACATATTATACCGTTAGAAACAATATATTTAAGTTTAACCCTCTCTTTCTGCCTGACCCTTTAAGATATCATGAACATCATTTATTTATGCCTAACAAAAGTAAGACATATGCTGCCATAAAAAAGCTTAAACATCTACTAGCTTTTCTTATCACCAACCTTCATCAGACATGCTCCCTCAGCCCTGTCACCCTCCAGCTTCTTTCCCTCCTTGTCTGCTGTGTTTTGACATGTATTGTTATTATACTCATTAATCAGTAAGTTTTAATTTGTTTGTTTGAACTGGTAAAATCTTAATTTCTCACCGGACTGGCCTCCAGCAGAGCTGCTGGCACTAGTCTTGAAGAATTTCCTTATATATCCATTTGACATTAGTTGTTAGCTAGCCTACCGTTGAGAAATATGAGGATAATACAATGACTTTGTGATCAACAACACTGTGTCACCTTTTCTACAAAGATCTACTGGTAATTGTTTTGCAATGGCCTACTGAATGAAAGCAATTGACTGTGTCAGATTGTCGTTTGTAAATTCTGTGTTTCCCCTCTCGGTGCTATCAGAGTGAACACTGGCCGAGGAGTAGGGTTGATCCGAGCGTTCTGACCATCGCAACGGCACTGCAGTCAAGCACACAAGCTAATTGGCTAGCTACTTCCAGACACAAATGAGAAATCCGGGAACTAACTATATCTATACTATGACCAAAAAGCATACTACATACTCATTTTACGTCACAAATAGTACAGTTAGTGTCGTTAGTATGGGTCTCAGAACACAGCCCATGTCTTTCTTTAAAAAAAAAAGCACATTAAAAAGCACATTTATTTGCAATTTAAATCCGGAGACACCAATTGTTGCTTATAAGTAAGTACACATAAGCTGTGTTGGAATGCTCATACTAACCACACTAACCATACTACAATGGGGCAAAAAAGTATTTAGTCAGCCACAAATTGTGCAAGTTCTCCCACTTAAAAAGATGAGAGGCCTGTAATTTTCATCATAGGTACACTTCAACTATGACAGACAAAATGAGGGAAAAAAATCCAGAAAATCAATTTCAATGAATTTATGAATTTATTTGCAAATTATGGTGAAAAATAAGTATTTGGTCAATAACAAAAGTTTATCTTAATACTTTGTTATATACCCTTTGTTGGCAATGACAGAGGTCAAAGTCTTCACAAGGTTTTCACACACTGTTGCTGGTATTTTGGCCCATTCCTGCATGCAGATCTCCTCTATAGCAGTGATGTTTTGGGGCTGTTGCTGGGCAACACAGACTTTCAACTCCCTCCAAAGATTTTCTATGGGGTTGAGATCTGGAGACTGGCTAGGCCACTCCAGGACCTTGAAATGCTTCTTACGAAGCCACTCCTTCGTTGCCCGGGCGGTGTGCTTGGGATCATTGTCATGCTGAAAGACCCAGCCACGTTTCATCTTCAATGCCCTTGCTGATGGAAGGAGGTTTTCACTCAAAATCTCACGATACATGGCCCCATTCATTCTTTCCTTTACACGGATCAGTCGTCCTGGTCCCTTTGCAGAAAAACAGCCCCAAAGCATGATGTTTCCACCCCCATGCTTCACAGTAGGTATGGTGTTGTTTGGATGCAACTCAGCATTCTTTGTTCTCCAAACATGATGAGTTGAGTTTTTACCAAAAAGTAATATTTTGGTTTCATCTGACCATATGACATTCTCCCAATCTTCTTCTGGATCATCCAAATGCTCTCTAGCAAACTTCAGACGGTCCTGGACATGTACTGGCTTAAGCAGGGGGACACGTCTGGCACTGCAGGATTTGAGTCCCTGGCGGCGTAGTGTGTTACTGATGGTAGGCTTTGTTACTTTGGTCCCAGCTCTCTGCAGGTCATTCACTAGGTCCCCCCGTGTGGTTCTGGGATTTTTGCTCACCGAATAGCCTTTAGTCGTGGTATGTTGGTCATATACCCCCCCCCCCCCCCCCCCCCCCTTGTGTCTGATTTATACTTCACTGGATGTATAAATATGAAGCATCCGCTTGGTGTTTCCACTCACTAACAAATATGGTAGTGAGAGGAAGCCCACTGGCGGGCAGTGGGAGAAGATGGATTTTGGCCGACATTCTGCAAATGTTCTCATCGATGAAGCGTTTGATCTCAATACAGTTTTCTGTTCCCAGAACTAAAATCTGTTATGAACAGAGTGGATTTTAGTTTTGTAGAGTGGATTTTAGTTTTGTAGACTTTAGCCTTTGCCAGAGTTTTTGAATTTTTTAAAATCGAGTAAGTTTAGGAGTGCAAAGTCCAATTGAGTTATTGCACACGCGCGTTTCACCGAGTAGGTGTTCCATATCGGAAATATGCAGGGCCAATAGGATCTCGCTAACTCATACTTGGCTCTGCACTCCTGCTTGCTTGTTCTGCCCACTATGAGTCATCTGTTCCCATTGGAAATGACAGGATGTGGTCTATCTTGGTTTAATTAGTTATAATAATATTTGATACAAGCAGTGGACACTATTTCTGTGCTTTTAGGGCCCATAATGCAAATCTTCAGAAAATGGGCATGGCTTCACGTCGTTTTCAGATTTGAAGAAAATGACGGGAAATATGCAGCCGATAATTATGACAAATGTTAAGAAAATGTTGAGCAAATGTAACAAAGTAATGACTTTTCAAATAAGTTGCCGTACACATTATGTTGGCTGACAATTTGTTAACTACGCTATCCTTACGAACAATATAGCATATCATTACACCAGTATGTTAGCTAGCTACCTAACACATCAAACCTGCCAGTATATTAACTATATGCTATCTAACTAACTTCTCAATGTTTATTGACCAGATTATTACCGTAATTCTTAGTGTAGCTAAGTGGCATAGTCGTGCGTTCTCAATGGACATTCGGGTGCTTTCGTAAAAATTTCAGAGCACTCTTGTCTCTTGAGTGTACCAGACCAGAGCGCAGAATAACTGATGAATTTACTAACTCTCAACACCCATTGAATATGGCCGGTGTCAGGAAACATCGGCAAAAAAGCATAATTAAATTGTTGCCAGCACCACAGTTACAGTCACCAACGCTTTGGAGAACATGAAAACTGCCTAACCAGCTCTGCTAGGGTGAGTAAAATAGTCACATTGAGTTGTTCTCTCATTTGTGTCTGGAAGGAGCTAGCCAACGTTACCTAGTTAGCTTGGGTGCTTTACTGCCGTTTTAAGGTCAGAATGCTCGAATCAACCCTACTCCTCCGCCAGAGCGTCAAGTGTGCACTCTGAACCCCCGAGAGCTAAATGCCCCACTCTGAGCGCACTCTGCCATTCCAGATTTAATTTATGAGCACACCCCAAATCACAAAATCTATAGCTAGTCATTTGTTATGCTAGCAAGATGTTGCATAGCAACAGCATCAACTCCGGGTAGACAGACAAAGCACTAGTAAGCTCAACTGAAAGGAAACCGTTCGTTTACAGCAGGGGTGTCAAAGTCAAATGGACGGAGGGCCAAATAAAAAAATCAGCTACAAGACGAGGGCCGGACTGTTCGAATGTTCATTGAAAATTTTTTAAATGACGCATATAGTCTAGTGAACCTAATTGAACCTACTGAAAACCTAACAAATATATTACAATATGATCAGATAAATAAAGCAATATTTTCTTATGGCTCTGTCAGTAATCTTTAATTTTCAACAGACACAAAAGACAAATTTCCTTTATATAAATATCCCCATAACATGAACATTAAATGAAAGAAACCGGTATTCAAGGCACCATCAGTAGACTATATTTTCTATTTTAGCAAAAGTGGGCTAAATTTACTTCAAAGAAAAAACAATAATAGCAATTTTCTATCATCCACTCAACTGAAATATTTTTAAAATATAATTGGATTGAAATACAAAAATAAAAAGTGCAAAAATCTATTAATCAAAAACAACACTTTGTTTAAGGAGAAGTAACATGCAGTGAAAACAAATATTAAATTTTAACTTTTAAACTTGAACTGAGTAAAACTCTAAATATGTGATTGCACAGTAATGTTCACTTGTTTGAGGTTGAGGGTGATACTTGGTGGTGTCCCATCTTTTCCACAAGTTCATCAATGTTCGGGTAAGGCTCTGAGCTGAAGAAATCCTCAGAATTGAGTGGAGGTGTTCAGCAGTAAGTCGACTTCTGTGTGATGTTTTGTTCAGGTTCATCAAAGAAAACAGTTGTTCACACAGGTATGTGCTGCCAAACATAGACAACGCTTGAGCAGCCTGATGCGCAGCTGGGGCATTGTGCCGGGAGGAAACGGGCGAACTCCGCAGCACCCACTGCCGCATATTTTGCCCTCAGTGCATCATTGCATTGGAGGTCAATCAACTCCATTTGAGGTTTGGTGGTGAGCTTTCCACGTCAACAGCAAATGGGTTACAAGCAGTTCCAACCTGCTTTTTTGTGCTTCAAAGTCAGCAAATCGAAAGTCAGCGGCAAGCATACCTATTTTATCAGCCAACTGTGTGCTCGGGAACGCACTGGTAGAGAGCTTCTCTTTCATGGTCTGGCAGCTGGGAAAGTGGCTCAAATTTTCTTTCCGCATCTGCGTCTCCCACAGAGTCAGTTTGGTTTTAAATGCCTTCACTGTACTGTACATATCAGAGATGACACGATCCCGATCCCTGCAGCTGCAAGTTTATTGCATTCAGATGACTCGTAATGTCACACAGAAAAGCCATTTCACACAGAAACATTTCAGTTGTGTTGTGTCTTTCCCTTTGCTGTCCAAGAACAGACAAATCTCCTCACGAAGCTCGAAACATCTTTGAAGCACCTTTCCCTGGCTTAGCCATCGCACCTCTGTGTGATAAGGCAAATCACCATGCTCCGTTTCTAACTCCGTCAGAAATGCCTTGAACTGGCGGTGATTCAAACCTTTGGCTCTGATAAAGTTAACTGTGCGCGTGATGATGCTCATTACATGCTCCATTTTCAAGGCTTTACCGCACAACGCTTCCTGGTGTATGATACAATGATAAGCTGTCAGCTCACCTGTCGCGTTTTCTTGCATCTTTTCCCGTATCTTCGCCACCAGTCCGCTCCTCCTGTCCCACATCGCAGGTGCTCCGTCGGTTGTCAAACCCACGAGTTTTTCCCAAGGCAGCTCCATCTCATTTACACATCTTGACACCTCTTCATACAAATCATGCCCCGTAGTTGTGCCATGCATAGGACGTAAAGCCAAAAACTCCTCTGTCACGCTTTAGGTTGGAGTCCACTCCGCGGATGAAAATTGACAACTGGGCAATGTCAGAAATGTCGGTGCTCTCATCCACAGCCAAGGAATATGCACAAAATCTTTTCCCTTTTCACAAGCTGCTCTTTTAGATTGATGGACAACTGGTCTACTCTCTCGGCAATGGTGTTTCTGCTCAGACTCACATTTAAAAAGAGTTGCCTTTTTTCTGGGCAAACTTCGTCCACAAACTTTAATCATGCAGTTTTTGATGAAATCCCCTCCGTAAATGGCCGGGCTGATTTAGCGATCTCTTCTGCCAAAATAAAACTGGCCTTGACAGCAGCCTGGCCTTGTGATTTGGCTTTTTGAACAGAGCCTGTCGAGATTTGAGGCCTCGTTTAATTCCTCTGCCTTTTGTAGCCTTTGTTCCATGTCCATATTCTTGTTTTTGTCCGCGTGTTTCGTTTCATAATGTCGTCTCAGATTATACTCTTTCAGTACCGCCACACTTTCTCCACACAGAAGACACACAGGTTTTCCAGCTACCTTCGTGAACATATTCTCCGACTCCCACCTTGTTTGAAACCCCGGTTCTCAGTATCCACCTTCCGTTTTGCCATTTTTGATGGGTATCTGAAAGTTAATTTTACTGTGATGCTGACGACTGCTGTGCCAATAAATATTGAAATGAAGCAGCCTACTGCTCAAAAGGCCACCTTTGCATTGTGGGAAATGTAGTATTGGTGCGTGTAAAGATCTGCGGGCTGCCGGCTTGCTGCGGGCCGGTTCTAATAATAAATCAAGATCATCCCAGGGGCCGTAAAAACCTTCTTAGGGTTGGATGTGCCCGCGGGCCTTGACTCTGACATATGTGGTTTACAGTAAAATGAACTAATAGTATGTAGTATATACTCATTAAGTATGTAGTATACAGTATGTTAGTATGGGTATTCAAACACGGCTATAGTTTTTAATGCATTTGAGGTAATTTCAGAAATTTCTAATTTTGTTATAAAAATACAGAAATCTAAATACTTAAGCAATGGACCTAAACACTGTCTGGGGTACTGACTAACGTTCGGGAAAGTGTTTATAAAGGGACCAGAAGTGTTTTTGGATGATCTTCACCTTTATTGACTTGGAACCCACAGGGTATAAGATAAAACATTCAACTAAATACATTGAGGCAGACATTGGCTTTGGTACACGCATTTGACAGGCTTATTACATTCATCAACCTACACCTACCCACACAGCCCTCGCACATTGCACTTGGACCTATACACACACAAATACATTCAGTGATCATTCCTCTCCAGTAGAGGGTAGCAAAAGATGATGTGAGTGAATGGATACTGCCAAGTACAAGCGTGAGATGTCATATCTGAAACAACATTCACTGCGTAGTTGTCATGGTAATACAGTATATACCGTCATTATGGGAGTAAAATAAACAGCCTTAATCGGTTTTAATTTCGGTGAGGAAAAAAAAGAAGCAACTGTATCCCTGTAAGCAAGATCCCTGTCAGAAAACAGCACAGCATGTCACAGCCTCTTCATCAGCCGCTTCCCTCTATCGTCTTTCAGACAGGTGGACGGGTAGAGGGATCCACCTGTGACTCATCCTGAGTACTTTATCTACACTCCCTTATTAAAACTCTCTCAATGCTCCTCGTCACCGAGACCTAATAGGACACCTGACAATTAGAAACACTTCCTCAAAGTTGTCTCACTTCAAAGCTCCGGCACCATCTCCCGCTCTGTGTTTAGAATGCTCATTACTTTGGCTGAGACGGCTCTGAGACTTCAGAGGGCTCACAACCCACTTTGTCTGTCTCTGATTTGGAGTTTTCTGTCCATATTTGTCTGTGTCTTCTGAAAGAAAGTAGAAAGGTTTTGGTTCTGTACTGTGTTTTGACAGCCCTGTGTTTTCAAAGGGGTTGAGGGTGTGATGTTTCTACGCTAATCCTCTAGCTAGGAGTTGTTGTTCGAATATGGGGTGCTTGTACAAGTGTGTGCTGTAAAATGTGATCGTTATGTATTAATTAATCCTTCTTGTGTGGCTTTATTCAGGTTTTTACATCAGAGCAACTAGGACTTTGGAAATGTCAAACTACAACCTTTACGTAACTGTTGGCTTGTCTGAGACAGAACATAGAGTTGTGTGGGAGAAATGGAAACAATTGACTCATTGTCAGTTCAGCTGCCATAAACTGTACAGGGCCCTGAACTCTGTCATCGTACGTGTCATGATGAGTTGTGTGATTCCAATGAGAACCACAGAGCAGCACATAAGGTTAAGAAAAATAATCATGTTGATGAGAAAATCTAGTCTAAAATCATTATCCCAAACTTTCGGCCACATTAATTTGAATTGTGACATTGGGAGAAACGAATGATGCACTATAAGAAAATGGTATTCAGTCCAGTGTAATGTCTTTGAGCTCTCTGTCTCTCTCTGTCTCTCTCTGTCTCGCTCTGTCTCTCTCTGTCTGTGTGTGTGTGTGCGCACGCATATGTTTAGTCAAACAATTGTGTGTGTATGAGAAAAGGTCCCCTCATGAAATGCCTCCCTGATGAAACCCCTCATGATTATTTTTAAATGAAGAAGCTAGGCCTTGCTCCCAGCTCTACTTGGTCTGATACTAGTTAGCCCAATTGATATGGGCTTTGATGCAGTCAATGCATCCGTAATCATTGTAGATCTCATTCTAGTCTTGGCGTTGGATCTGTTAGATTAGTATGGCCTAGATTTCAAATGCATACATTTTGCAAGTAACATGTCCCTGTGCATTTTTTGGGGGGCTGTTCTGTATGCATGTTGGCACTCGGTCTGTTTTGGTTGGGTAGCAGCCTGTGCTGTTTGAGGTTGCAGCTTGGACCCGTGGTCCTGACAGGGCTGCTGCCTGTGGAGAATGGAGACTGAGAGGAGAGTGCATCTTAGGATAGCAGGCATTGCTAGTGGGGAGAGGGGGATGAGCGGGGTAGTAGCAGCTGGGAAGGAAGGCCCTTGGGAAGAAGAAGTGGCAAGCGTGTTGGTGTTTTTAGATGTTGTATTTGGCGTTACACGCTGACCAATAATGCAGCTTAAAAAAGGTCAGTCTAATACATATACTGTAAAACAGAACGTATGTTTTTGTTGTTGTTGTGAGGCAGACGAGTAAGGGTGTGAGGATGGAAGATCTGCTGGGGTACTGTAATTTTGGAGAGAAGATGGAGCTAGATGGGTGAAGAGAGAGATGTGTGCGTTGAGTGTGCGCATTCACTCTCTGTCTGGATGGTTTTCTTAGGTGATTTTCATTTTGTAATGATCTTTTTATTAGAATTGTATTTTATCTTAACAGGGGTTACATAGACGACCAAGCAAAGTGCACCACACAGACTAGGTACAATAAAAGGAATAAGGATACAGTAAAACATTATACAAAATGTCGGTCATAAAATCAAACGCGACAATTATAATATGGGGCATTTATGGGAGGTTATCTACATAGGACCACAATGGAGATCAGATTTTCCAAAATGGATCAGATTTCTGGTGTAAATCAAAGGTAAATTTCTCTAGGGGTAGAATAGCAGATGGTACTTCAGGTGTGGACCACAATAACAATATACATTTTTGGGATAAGTTAACAAGGGTATTGAACAGACGTTCAGAGTCAGGGTCAAACACAATGTTACAATCAAAGTTGAGTAAATATAAATTGAGTCAAAGAGCAAATTGTCTACCTAAGATCTTCTGGATGTGTAAATTTAATATAATTCCAACAGAAGTGGATTCTGTTACACTGATGCATCAGAAAACATTATGTGGGGGACAGGTAAAATGTAGTTATCGTATGCTTATGGGGGTGCATTTGGGGTAGACCCTTTTGCAGATCGAAGTCCAGTCTTCCTCACCGAACACATGTCCAATGTCTCTCCCAAACATGTCTCAATGCATCATAGGGTGACACTTCTGTTCAATAAAATGGAATGTCAATTGGAGATTAAACCTCTCCGAACAGTAAGATTCGTTAACTCGTTTTTTCCAACTTCAGTCATTTGAAAACGTAGTTTATCCACTTTCTTCTGACCCTCTATGAAGTGTCTAAATTGTAGGTACTTAAAAAAAAAATACACTACTTTGAATGGGTGTCCACATACTTCTGGCCATGTAGTGTAGCTCTCTCCATAATGTCTACTAAACCAGATGAATCACACATGCTTCTAAGAGTATTTCAGGCTCTATGACTCAAGACTAGAGCAGTTGATGATTTATTCAGTTTACCCACAGTACAGTTAAAATCTCCTGCTATAAACCCAAGTCCCTTGAGGGAGTTGATTAAATAATAAAGTCATGTCAGACATAAATTTGGGGGAGTCTGTGTTCAGGCCATATACAGTGGGGAGAACAAGTATTTGATACACTGCCGATTTTGCAGGTTTTCCTACTTACAAAGCATGTAGAGGTCTGTAATTCTTATCATAGGTACACTTCAACTAAGAGAGACGGAATCTAAAACAAAAATCCATAAAATCACATTATATGATTTTTAAGTAATTCATTTGCATTTTATTGCATGACATAAGTATTTGATCACCTACCAACCAGTAAGAATTTCGGCTCTCACAGACCTGTTAGCTTTTCTTTAAGAAGCCCTCCTGTTCTCCACTCATTACCTGTATTAACTGCACCTGTTTGAATTCGTTACCTGTATAAAAGACACCTGTCCACACACTCAATCAAACAGACTCTAACCTCTCCACAATGGCCAAGACCAGAGAGCTGTGTAAGGACATCATGGGTAAAATTGTAGACCTGCACAAGGCTGGGATGGGCTACAGGACAATAGGCAAGCAGTTTGGTGAGGAGGCAACAACTGTTGGCGCAATTATTAGAAAATAGAAGAAGTTCAAGATGACAGTCAATCACCCTCGGTCTGGGACTCCATGCAAGATCTCACCTGGTGGGGCATCGATGATCATGAGGAAGGTGAGGGATCAGCCCAGAACTACACGTCAGGACCTGGTCAATGACCTGAAGAGAGCTGGGACCACAGTCTCAAAGAAAACCATTAGTAACACACTACCCTGTCATGGATTAAAATCCTGCAGCGCATGCAAGGTCCCCCTGCTCAAGCCAGCGCATGTCCAGGCCCGTCTGACGTTTGCCAATGACCATCTGGTTGATCCAGAGGAGGAATGGGAGAATGTCATGTGGTCTGATGAGACAAAAATAGAGCTTTTTGGTCTAAACTCCACTCGCTGTGTTTGGAGGAAGAAGAAGGATGAGTACAGCCCCAAGAACGCCATCCCAACCGTGAAGCATGGAGGTGGAAACATCATTCTTTGGGATGCTTTTCTGCAAAGGGGACAGGATGACTGCACCGTATTGAGGGGATGATGGATGGGGCCATGTATCACAAGATCTTGGCCAACAACCTCCTTCCCTCAGTAATAGCATTGAAGATGGGTCATGGCTGTGTCTTCCAGGATGACAACGACCCGAAACACACAGGCAGGGTAACTAAGGAGTGGTTCAGTAAGAAGCATCTCAAGGTCCTGGAGTGGCCTAGCCAGTCTCCAGACCTGAACCCAATAGACAATCTTTGGAGGGAGCTGAAAGTCCGTATTGCCTAGCGACAGCTTCGAAACCTGAAGGGTCTGGAGAAGGTCTGTATGGAGGAGTTGGCCAAAATCCCTTCTGCAGTGTGTGCAAGCCTGGTCAAGAACTACAGGAAACATATGATCTCTGTAATTGCAAACAAAGGTTTCTGTACCAAATATTAAGTTCTGTCATGCAGTAAAATGCAACTTAATTACTAAAAAATATAAAATGTGATTTTATGGATTTTTAGTTTAGATTCTGTCTCTCACAGTTGAAGTGTACCTATGATAAAAATTACAAACCTACCGTCCAACAGGACAACGACCCTAGACAAAGATATAACATTCAAAGTCCTGAAGCCACTCCTGCTGTGTGCTTAGGGTCGTTGTCCTGTTGGACGGTGAAACTTTACCACAGTCAGATCATGAGCGCTCTGGAGCAGGTTTTCGTCAAGGATTTCTCTGTATTTTGCTCCGTTCATCTTTCGATCCTGACTAGTCTCCTAGTCCCTGCTGCTGAAAAACATCCCCACAGCATGATGCTGCCACCACCATGCTTCACCATATGGATGATGCCAGGTTTCCTCCAGACACTTGGCATTCAGACCAAAGAGTTCAGTCTTGGTTTCATCAGTACAGAGAATCTTGTTTCTCATGGTCTGAGAGTCTTTCGGTGCCTTTTGGCAAACTCCAAGCGGGCTATCATGTGCCTTTTACTGAGCAGGGGCTATCACTCAACCATAAAGGCCTGATTGGTGGAGTGCTGCAGAGATGGTTGTCCTTCCTGAAGATTCTCTCATCTCCACAGAGGAACTCTGGAGCTCTGTCAAAGTGACCATCTGGTTCTTGGTCACCTCCCTGACCAAGGCCCTTCGCCCCCGTTTGCACAATTTGGCTGGGCGGCCAGCTCAAGGAAGAGTCTTGGTGGTTCCAACTTCTTCCATTTAAGAATGATGGAGTCCACTGTGTTCTTGGGGACCTTCAATGCTGCAGAAATATTTTGGTACCCTTCTCCAGATCTGTGCCTCGACACAATCCTGTCTTGGAGCTCTACAGACAATTGCTTCAACCTCATGGCCTGAATTTTGCTCTGACATGCACTATCAACTATGCTTATATAGACAGGTGTGTCCCTTTCCAAATCATGTGCAATCAATTACATTACAACAGGTGGATTCTAATCAAGTTGTGAAAACATCTCAATGATGATCAATGGAAACAGGATGCACCTGAGCTCGATTTCAAGTCTCACAGCAAAGGGTCTGAATATTCATGTTAATAAGGTATTTCAGTTTTTCATAAAAAAATAGAAAATCTTTGGAGGGAGCTGAAAGTCCATATTGCCCAGCGACAGCCCTGAAACCTGAAGGATCTGGAGAAGGTCTGCATGGAGGAGTGGGCCAAAATCCCTGCTGCAGTGTGTGCAAACCTGGTCAAGAACTACAGGAAACATATGATCTCTGTAATTGCAAACAAAGGTTTCTGTACCAAATATTAAGTTCTGCTTTTCTGACGTATCAAATACTTATGTCATGCAATAAAATGCAAATGAATTACTTAAAAATCATACAATGTGATTTTCTGGATTTTTGTTTTAGATTCCGTCTCTCACAGTTGAAGTGTACCTATGATAAAAATGACAGACCTCTACATGCTTTGTAAGTAGGAAAACCTGCAAAATTGGCAGTGTATCAAATACTTGTTCTCTCCACTGTATTTACCCTAGGAAAATGATAAAGCTCGGTAATCGGGTTCCAGCCATTCAACCCTAGAGCGTAGTGTAGCCATTACTGCGCAAATAGTGAATAGCATCTCCATAACGCTAGCATCCGCCATCTTGTTGCTAGTCTTCGTCGCGTCCTCTTGTTTAACGTTTCATCTGGTTTTCCCAGTTCCAGGCATATTCGAGAATGCCGTCCAAATGTTGCTAGAGCCAGGAGCTGTGCAAAGTGTGTGCTCGTTTTGATAGATAAAAGGTTCAAAAACATAAAAGTATCTACCCTTAGCGGAGAGGCCTCGGAACATGTCTTTTACGTAGCCATGTTGAAACCACGCTCCCTTCTCAGGTTATTTTTTCCGTTTTTTTTGTTTTTCTTCAGCCTGGAGGGCTCGTAGTACTTTTCTTTGTCTTAGATTTTGGCTCTGTTTTTATTGCAATTCCTTGTCAGGCCAAATGCAACATCTAAAAACACCAACACGCTTGCCACTCTTCTTCTTCCCAAGGGCTTTCCTTCCCAGCTGCTACTACCCTGCTCATCCCCCTCTCCCCACTAGCAATGCCGGCTATCTTATTAAGATGCACTCTCCTCACTTTTTTTGAAAGTAAGAAAGTAGAGCCCACATCCCTTCATGACCTCTCCATTAGAAGACCTGTGTGGCTCCTTTATATATAATGGCTTATTAGACCGCTTACAGTATAGACAGCTAAAGATATAGTCATCAATTGTTTTAACCCATCCAATAACATGTCTCATTGTTTTGCCTATAGGCTCAGGAGTGACATAGTTTGTATTTATAAAGCGTCTCAGAGTTGGAGTGCTGATCTAGGACCAGCTTTTCTTTTTAGATCAAGATTAATAAGTTTACTTGGACAAGGGGGGGACCTGATCCGAGATCAGTATAAATACGGGCCTTGAGGAGCTCCGATCTGATCCAGGTTCCTCTCTATGGATATGTATCAGTGTTGGAGAGGCAGACAGCGCAGCTCTTTTCCGCCTGTGCTGATCAACGTGCCAGGGTGTGAAATCCCACGGCTTCTGTTATATCTGTCAATATCCAAACAGAGCGAGACAGCACAGTATGAACTGGAGTTCTCGGTGTGTCTGTCGAGGGCTCCGAGGCTGATCCGTTCTCTGACGATTCCACTCCCGGAGTTGACATTATTTTCTAGGTTGTTATCGGAGAAAAGTTCCGGGTGTTTAGCTCCTTTTTGTTTGAAATTCGTAGAAACGGAAGCAGCTGTTTTAAGCGAGCCATTCAGAGACAACAACAAAAAATAAACGGCTCAGAACTAATGAAGACGTTGTTTCGGCTGACTGAACACACAAGAAAATCAAATGTCATTTACCACAACAAAGTTGACATCTCACTGCGTTTCCAAAGACCTAATAACTAATTGAGTGACTTTTCCAGCATGTGAAACAAAGGGGAACAGAGAGGAGAAAAGCTCCTGGGCTAGTTGTGTGCTGAGAAGGTGAAGGTGAAACGAGGACACTTCCATTATATCAAAAAGGTCAGTATTTGCGGAAGGAATGAGCGAGGGAGGGGAGCAGCGACAGAGGAACAGGGGGATGTCATGACATTTGGCGGAGAAGTGGAGGATGAGGAGGAAGAGGATAGGGATGAAGGTGGATGTTGAATGGACCTAAAAGGTTAATCTGCTCAAGTCAAGTGGAAGAAAGAGTTTGCCTTTGAAGTGAGAGCATGACCAGACTTTTCCCCTATCCCAACTATCCGCCCACACACTCCCCTGACGCCTTAAGAGAGGGAGAGAGCAAAGAGAGAGGGGGGGATGGGAAGGGTAACAGAAGAGGGAGCTAGTTAAGAAGAGGGATCGTGTGATAAGAAAACAGAGTGTGGTGAATGAGGAGAGAGAGGAAGGATGAATGAAAAAGACCTGCAGTGTTCAATGACATACTGTGGGATGGAGAAAAAAAATGAGAGAGAAAAAGAGTGAAAGTGCTAAATAAAGAGTGTGAAAGGGAGAGAGAGAAAAAGAGCGATAGAGATGGTGTTGTTTGAAAGCCACCCACCCACCCTACAGTAGCTCCTGCAGAACCAGGGCTGATGGGGTCTCCAGAGCGGCAAAACTGCTGCTTAATTAAGCCAGCTGATCCACACCATCGTGTGACAGCCAGGAGAGGAGAAGTAAGGGTGAGAGGAGGGAAGCGTAGGGAAACACGAGGGATGGTAGAGGTAGAGGTAGAGAGAGGTAGAGAGAGAGAGAGAGAGGTAGAGAGAGAGAGAGAGGTAGAGAGAGAGAGAGAGGTAGAGAGAGAGAGAGGTAGAGAGAGAGAGAGGTAGAGAGAGAGAGGTAGAGAGAGAGAGAGAGGTAGAGGTAGAGAGAGAGAGAGATATTCACAGCGCCTGTCTCTCTCCAGCCGGACGCCTCTGCACAAAGTTCTCTCGGCAGAACGAGCCTCTCAGCACTATAAAGGTTCTCTCTACAAATGGCATGAGAAGACAGCTGAAGGAGCTTTAACTGAACATCATTCTAACGGTAGCATTGTGTTCCGGAGACTTTCTTGTTGTCTTTGTAGTCGTACCTTTCTGCAACAGTGACGGCGGTGGGTAGAAACACTGTAGCAGGACATTGTGGACACCTGGCGTGGAACTGTGTGTCTGTGATCGGCGCGTCTTTCATCCATACACACAGGAGATGAGATCCAGCTGTACTGAGAGCAAGCCGGTGTCTTCTCAGCCCTGCAACGTAAGCGAGGGTGTTTACAGTTAGACTGTTAGTTAGACTGTGAGTGTATTTAGTGTGCCCGAGGGGGATAGATGTGTTTTTCAGGTAAAAGAGAGTGAGATTGCAGCAAGAGCTAATTCTGTGCTTTGTACATTTTGTGGCAACCCTTTTGAAAGCCGTTTTATGGAACGGAGAGTGACGCTCAGTGCGTTTCTTTCAAATAGCATTTTATTGTTTTACGGGTCGTTGAAATAGATTGTGACATGAGCCTTCATCCTGACCCATGAGTTTGCCTGTCTCTGTGATATTGACCAATGGAGTGTCTACTCTGCCTCCATTTGACCGCAGAATGCAGTCCTTTTTTTTCGTTATGTTTGTTGCACTGTTAAAAATCAATGCTGTGGATAGAAGTTGATGAGCCATGTCGTGAAGTGCTTTTGCTGACCTATCTATAGTTTGACCAACTGTCAGACCCTAAACCAGTGAAGGCAGAAACCCTGAAGACTTTGTGCCAAACCCCAATTCCATGAAAACAAGTGGACACATTTAGTGACCTGGTAGTCAAGTGGTATTGGCGGCCAACAAGGTATTCCTATCTAGCTGAATGCTTTGGCTGTTTCTGTTGTACAATAACAGAGGCTAGTGACATGTCATGTCGACAGTGTTGAGGAGAGTAGACCTGCTTGCATGACTCAATGGATAGAGGTAGAACTGAGTTGGCCTCTCAAGGAATTTCCGCTCATTATTAATGAGCCGTTTAAAAAAAAAAATGTTAGTGTGAATCGCAACAGACCTCCCACCTCCTTCTTTTTCCTCTTTCTAGCTATTTATATCCCTCTGCTTCTGGGGCATGCTACCTCCTGGGACTGTGTGTGTGTGTGTGTGTGTGTGTCATTGCATGAAATGAAATATTCAGGTGACAGAAAGGCAGATTCCTCCTGGTGATTTCTCTCTTTGCTCCCTCTGTTTCGTTATCTCCTCTCTTCTCGCTCCGCTATGTCGCTCTAGGAGTACCTCTGTGCTCTCTTCTCGCTCCGCCATGTCGCTCTAGGAGTACCTCTGTGCTCTCTTCTCGCTCCGCCATGTCGCTCTGGGAGTACCTCTGTGCTCTCTTCTCGCTCCGCCATGTCGCTCTAGGAGTACCTCTGTGCTCTCTTCTCGCTCCGCCATGTCGCTCTGGGAGTACCTCTGTGCTCTCTTCTCGCTCCGCCATGTCGCTCTAGGAGTACCTCTGCTCTCTTCTCGCTCCGCCATGTCGCTCTAGGAGTACCTCTGTGCTCTCTTCTCGCTCCGCCATGTCGCTCTAGGAGTACCTCTGTGCTCTGTTCTCGCTCCGCCATGTCGCTCTAGGAGTACCTCTGTGCTCTGTTCTCGCTCCGCTATGTCGCTCTAGGAGTACCTCTGTGCTCTGTTCTCGCTCCGCCATGTCGCTCTGGGAGTACCTCTGTGCTCTGTTCTCGCTCCGCTATGTCGCTCTAGGAGTACCTCTGTGCTCTGTTCTCGCTCCGCCATGTCGCTCTAGGAGTACCTCTGTGCTCTGTTCTCGCTCCGCCATGTCGCTCTAGGAGTACCTCTGTGCTCTGTTCTCGCTCCGCTATGTCGCTCTAGGAGTACCTCTGTGCTCTGTTCTCGCTCCGCCATGTCGCTCTGGGAGTACCTCTGTGCTCTGTTCTCGCTCCGCTATGTCGCTCTAGGAGTACCTCTGTGCTCTGTTCTCGCTCCGCCATGTCGCTCTAGGAGTACCTCTGTGCTCTGTTCTCGCTCCGCCATGTCGCTCTAGGAGTACCTCTGTGCTCTGTTCTCGCTCCGCCATGTCGCTCTAGGAGTACCTCTGTGCTCTCTTCTCGCTCCGCCATGTCGCTCTAGGAGTACCTCTGTGCTCTCTTCTCGCTCCGCCATGTCGCTCTAGGAGTACCTCTGTGCTCTCTTCAAGCTCCGCCATATCGCTCTAGGAGTACCTCTGTGCTCTCTTCTCGCTCCGCTATGTCGCTCTAGGAGTACCTCTGTGCTCTCTTCTCGCTCCGCTATGTCGCTCTAGGAGTACCTCTGTGCTCTCTTCTCGCTCCGCTATGTCGCTCTAGGAGTACCTCTGTGCTCTCTTCTCGCTCCGCTATGTCGCTCTAGGAGTACCTCTGTGCTCTCTTCTCGCTCCGCTATGTCACTCTAGGAGTACCTCTGTGCTCTCTTCTCGCTCCGCTATGTCGCTCTAGGAGTACCTCTGTGCTCTCTTCTCGCTCCGCTATGTCGCTCTAGGAGTACCTCTGTGCTCTCTTCTCCACACAAGTAGTATAAAGCTCCTGATATCTGAGTGAGTCATGTATGCATTTGCCAAGGAATGGTTCATTCTGTTTGTATAATGCATCACACAGGCTGTAATTTGCAGAGAACAGTGTTCTGTCCCACACTCAGTGACATTTTTTGTTACATTTACTTTTCATTGCGGTCTGTCACGTGTCAGATGCATATGCATACTGTACATGGTTCGAAAAAAACAAATAAAAAGGCAGGGAGAGTGAAAAAGGAGGGAGAAGGAGGGAAGGAGGAGAAGAAGACAGTTTTGGTTGGCCACAGAGCACTTTCTTACATTATATATTAGGCTTTGTGCCTTTGAGATATCGAAGGCACTGGGGCTCTTCTTTAACCTATATTGGATCCGCCACCAGCTGAATGCTGGAACACAAATGGAGGACACAACCCTGTCCACGTTCACTGCACCATATCAACCATATCAAAGGCTTGTGAAGGCATTGTGAGTCCGTGCTGGAGGCACTAAGTCGTTGCAAGGTGTCAGGCAGTGCACTCTCGGGGAAATTCTCTGAGGATGACCTTGAACCCCTGCATGTTGCTGAACCGTCATTCTAGGGAAGGAAATGTAAAGATGTGATAAATGGAACACGAGTGTATGGAACTATTAAATTGGTTGTGTTCCCTGCCTGGTATTTAAAGGGTTCCTTTGTCCAAGACAGAAAATTAATTCACCGCCCCATACCCTTTCCCACGCAACTTCATCTAAGGATGTAGAGTGAGTTTCTTGTAAACAGTGTATGCTATATTCCTTTTCTTTTAGCCACGTAAAGACTGATCTTCTTTTTTTATAATCTGCTAAACCGTTACAATTAGACACTATTCTAAATTTACCATAATTAGTGCTTGTGAAGTTACTGCCATAAGAGGCATTATGACGGTCAAAATTAGAGATTTCAAATGTCTGATACAAATTGCCTGTGAGCCAATGCCACAGAAAATGTAGTCAAGATATTATCTGTATAGTACATCTGAGTAGGTTGATGTGTGTGATATTGGATGTGATTTAGTGTGTATGATGTCTGGATAAGAGTAAGACTATAATGTGCGATGTCCAAATAAATAATAACCCAGCCAATTTGCATGGTTGAGTGTCTATCTGTCTAACACGAAGTGAGTATATGCTTAATATTCAGGATGATGATTGTAATCCATATCGTATCACTATCAGAGTTGCATCATAATTACCTTTACAACACAACTGATTGGCTCAAACGCATTAAGAAGGAAAGAAATTCCACAAATGAACTTTTAACAAGGCACACCTGTTAATTGAAATGCATTGCAGGTGACTCCCTCAGGAAGTTGTTTGTGAGAATGCCAAGAGTGTGCAAAGCTGTCGTCAAGGCAAAGGGTGGCTACTTCGAAGATTCTCAAATATAAAATACATTTTGATTTGCGTAACACTTTTTTTGGTTGCTACCTGATTCCATGTGTGTTATTTTATAGTTTTGATGACATCATTATTCTACAATGAAGACAATAATAAAAACAAATAATAAAGAACAACCCTTGAATGAGGAGGCGTGTCCAAACTTTTGACTGGCACTGTATGTCAGATCACTCTAAGTCTTGTGTCTCTGTTGTTGGCTTTGTCGTTTCAGCAGCACCCAGCGGGGTTGGAGGCCGTCAGCCCCAGTGAGGAGGTGACTGACATGGAGGACAATGACGAGGAGGACCTGGGAGTGTTGGACGACCAGCGAAGCATCATCCTGCACCTCCTCTCCCAGCTCAAACTGGGCATGGACCTCACCCGGGTAAGACAGCTGACGCTCTCTTCATGTCTTTTCCTTGGAATGTTAGAGCTGGTATGGCCAACACAACACTTACTGGTTCACAGAAGAGATTTATGTAGGAATGTCATGATTTCTTTTTAAGACAGCCAACACTCTCTGCTCTCTTCGTACAGTGGCTTGCGAAAGTATTCACCCCCTTGGCATTTTTCCTATTTTGTTGCCTTACAACCTGGAATTAAAATAGATTTTTGGGTGGTTTGCATCATTTGATTTACACAACATGCCTACCACTTTGAAGAAGCAGAATCATTTTTGGGGTGAAACAAACAAGAAATAAGAAGAGAAAAAAAACTTGAGCGTGCATAACTATTCACCCCACCCAAAGTTAGTACTTTGTAAAGCCACCTTTTGAAGCAATTATAGCTGCAAGTCTCTTGGGGTATGCATCTATAAGCTTAGCAAATCTAGCCACTGGAGGGAGCTGGAGCAAAACTGCTCCAGCTCCTTCAAGTTGGATGGGTACCGCTGGTTTAAAGCAATCTTTAAATCATACCACAGATTCTCAATTGGATTGAGGTCTGGGCTTTGACTAGGCCATTCCAAGACATTTAAATGTTTCCCCTTAAATACTCGAGAGTTGCTTTAGCAGTATGCGTAGGGTCATTGTCCTGCTGGAAGGTGAACCTCCGTCCCAGTCTCAAATCTCTTGAAGACTGAAACAGGTTTCCCTCAAGAATTTCCCTGTATTTAGCACCATCCATCATTCCTTCAATTCTGACCAGTTTCCCAGTCCCTGCCGATGGAAAAACATCCCCACAGCATGATGCTGCCGCCACCATGCTTCATTGTGAGGATGGTATTCTCGGGGTGATGAGAGGTGTTGGGTTTGCACCAGACAGCATTTTCCTTGATGGCCAAAAAGCTCAATTATGTTTGGAGTCTCCCACATGCCTTTTCGCGAACACCAAACATGTTTGCTTATTGTTTTCTTTAATTTAAGCAATGGCTTTTTTCTGGCCATTCTTCCGTAAAGCCCTACTCTGTGGAGTGTACAGCTTAAAGTGGTCCTATGGACAGATACCCCAATCTCCGCTGTGGAGCTTTGCAGCTCCTTCAGTGTCATCTTTGGTCTCTTTGTTGCCTCTCTGATTAATGCCCTCCTTGCCTGATCCGTGAGTTTTGGTGGGCGGCCCTCTCTTGGCAGGTTTGTTGTGGTGCCATATTATTTCATTTGTTAAATTAATGGATTTAATGGTGCTCCGTGGGATGTTCAAAGCTTTGTATATTTTTTTATAACCCAACCCTGATCTGTACTTCTCCACAACTTTGTCCCTGACTTGTTTGGAGAGAGCTCCTTGGTCTTCATGGTGCCCCTTGCTTGTTGCAGTCTTTGGGGCCTTTCAGAACAGGTGTATATATACTGTGATCATGTGACAGATCATGTGACACTTAGATTGCACACAGGTGGACTTTATTGAGCTAATTATGTGACTTCTGAAGGTAATTTGTTGCACCAGATCTTATTTAGGGGCTTCATAGCAAAGGGGTGAATACATATGCATGCACCACTTTTCGTATTTCAAAAAAATATTTATTTATTTTTTAAACAAGTTATTTTTTCATTTCACTTCACCAATTTGGACTATTTTGAGTATGTCCATTACATGAAATCCAAATAAAAATTCATTTAAATTACAGGATGTAATGGAACAAAATAGGAAAAATGCCAAAGGGGATGAATAATTTTGCAAGGCACTGTAGTTTTCCCTTGGAATGTTAGAGCTGCTATGGCCAATGTTTACCAGTTCACTGAATAGGAATGCCATGTTTATGTACTGGTATGTACATTTCACTAGCCTTCTCAGTTGAGTAAATTCATCAATAGCATCAAAATGGCAATGGAATGACACTAAAAAAAGCTTTTAGTTTAAGTTATGACTAGTCAGCCTCTTTATTGCTGTTCCCTACCAGCAATCTAGTGAAGTGTCTCCCTCATGTAGTTTAACGGTTGCCTCCCGCCTTGTTTACCAGGTGGTGCTGCCCACGTTCATCCTGGAGAAGCGCTCCCTGCTGGAGATGTACGCTAACTTCATGGCCCACCCGGACATGTTCCTGTCCATCACGGCTGGAGCCACGGCGGAGGACCGCATCGTACGCTTCGTCGAGTACTATCTTACCGCCTTCCACGAGGGACGCAAAGGAGCTGTGGCCAAGAAGCCCTACAACCCGGCACTGGGCGAGACATTCCACTGTTCCTGGGAGGTGCCCCGGGACAGAGTGAGGCCCCTCAGGTCTCAGGGCCCCAGGGAAGCAGCCTCCAGGGGCCCCAACAACACCCAACAGCAGAACGATCCATCGGGGACTGAGTGTTACCGGGTTCGCTTCGTGGCTGAGCAGGTGTCACACCACCCGCCCGTCTCAGGATTCTACTGCGAGTGCCCAGAGAGGAGTATGTGTGTCAACACCCATGTGTGGACAAGAAGCAAGTTCATGGGCATGTCCATTGGTGTTTCCATGATAGGGGAAGGTGAGTGAATTGATGTGCTTCGGGTTTGTTGAGGCTCAGTTAACTTCTTACGGCTGAAATCCCGTTAAAGGGATTGATTTGATAACAGCCAGTGAAATTGCAGGGTGCCAAATTCAAACAACAGAAATCTCATAATTAAAATTCCTCAAACATACAAGTATTATACACCATTTTAAAGATAAACTTGTTGTTCATCCCACCACAGTGTCCGATTTCAAAAAGGCTTTACGACGAAAGCATACCATGCGATTATGTTAGGGTCAGTGCCTAGTCACAGAAAAACACAGCCAATTTTCCAGCCGAAGAGAGTCACAAAAAGCAGAAATAGAGATAAAATGAATCACTAACCTTTGATGATCTTCATCAGACACTCATGGGACTTCATGTTACACAATACATGTATGTTTTGTTCGATAAAGTTCATATTTATATCCAAAATCCATTATGTTCAGTAATGTTTTGCTTCCAAAACATCTGGTGATTTTGCAGAGAGCCACATCAATTTACAGAAATACTCATCATAAATGTTGATGAAAATACAAGTGTTTTACATGGAATTAAAGATATACTTAATGCAACTGCTGTATCAGATTTCAAAAAAGCTTTACGGGAAAAGCACACCATGCAATAATCTGAGTCTAGCGCTTAGGCACCAAAACAAGCCATACAAATACCTGCCAGGTTGTGGAGTCAACAGATGTCATAAATAGCATTATAAATATTCACTTACCTTTGATGATCTTCATCGGAATGCACTCCCAGGAATCCCAGTTCCATAATGAATGTTTGTTTTGTTTGATAAAGTCCATTTGTCCAAATACCTCCTTTTTGTTAGCGCGTTTAGTTCACAAATCCAAATTCATGAGGTGCAGGAACTTAGTCCAGACGAAAAGTCAAAAAAGTTATATTACAGTTCGTAGAAACATGTCAAACGATGGATAGAATCAATTTTTAGGATGTGTTTAACATACATCTTCAATAATGTTTCAACCGGACAATTCCGTCTTTAGAAATTAAAAGGAACAGAGCTCGCTCTCACGGCCGCGCGCATGACTTAGCTCATGGCATTCTGCCAGACTTCTTAGTCAAACAGCTCTTATTCGCTCCCCCTTCACAGTAGAAGCCTGAAACAAGGTTCTAAAGACTGTTGACATCTAGTGGAAGCCGTAGGAAGTGCAATCGGACCACATTTTACACTGTATATTGGATAGGCAAAGACTTAAACCTACAAACCTCAGATTTCCCACTTCCTGGTTGGATTTTTTTCTCAGGTTTTTGCCTGCCATATGAGTTCTGTTATACTCACAGACATCATTCAAACAGTTTTAGAAACTCCAGAGTGTTTTCTAGCCAAAATCCAATATGCATATCTTAGCTTCTGGGCCTGAGTAGCAGACAGTTTACTCTGGGCACCTTATTCATTCAAGCTACTCAATACTGCCCCCCAGCCATAAGAAGTTAAACGCTGACACCATAAGTACGTACATGATTGAGTTCAAATCATAAACTCAGCAAAAAAAGAAACGTCCCTTTTTCAGGACCCTGTCTTTCGAAGATAATTCGTAAAAATCCAAATAACTTCACAGCTCTTCATTGTAAAGGGTTTAACCACGGTTTCCCATGCTTGTTCACTGAACCTTAAACAATTAATGAACATGCACCTGTGGAACGGCCGTTAAGACACTAACAGCTTACAGACGGTAGGCAATTAAGGTCACAGTTATGAAAACGTAGGACACTAAAGAGGCCTTTCTACTGACTCTGAAAAACACCAAAAGAAAGATGCACAGGGTCATTTAACGCATCTTCTCGACACATCACAAGAGAAGACAGACAGCTTTATTTTGTTGGGTGTTGTGGAATTGAAAAAAGTCATAATTTTAATACATTTTAAATGTTTACAAATTCGATGCACTGAAATTAAAACTTCTGAAAATGAACACTCTGATTATAGTGATATTATTTCTGGTTTCGCGAACAGTGTAAAGTATGTATAGAGAGGTGTAATCTAGAGCCAATCCAATCCTCTATCTT